>NW_027590754.1:0-185000 GCF_964213995.1 Mustelus asterias
TCTATCTCTGTGTTTCAGTGTGTGTGTCTATCAGTGTGTATCTGTGTGTGTGTCTATCAGTGTGTAGCTGTGTGTGTGTTCATCAGTGTGTGTGTCTATCAGTGTGAACCTTTGCCTGTCTATCAATGTGTACCTGTGTCTGTCTATCAGTGTGTATCTTTGTGTGTTTAAAAGTTTGTATCTGTGTGTGTCTATCAGTGTGTATCAGTGTGTGTGTCTATCAGTGTGTATCAGTGTGTGTGTCTATCAGTGTGTATCAGTGTGTGTGTCTATCAGTGTGTATCTGTGTGTGTGTGTCTATCAGTGTGTAGCTGTGTGTGTGTGTATCAGTGTGTGTGTCTATCAGTGTGAACCTGTGTCTGTCTATCAGTGTGTACCTGTGTCTGTCTACCAGTGTGTATCTGTGTGTGTGTCTATCACTGTTTATCTGTGTGTGTGTCTATCTCTGTGTATCAGTGTGTGTGTCTATCTGTGTATCTGTGTGTGTGTATATCAGTGTGTATCCGTTTGTGTGTCTATCTGTGTATCTGTGTGTGTGTCTATCAGTGTGTATCTGTTTGTGTGTCGATCAGTGTGTATCTGTGTCTGTCTATCAGTGTGTATCTGTTTGTGTGTCTATCAGTGATTATCTGTGTCTGTGTCAATCAGTGTGTATCTGTGTCTGTCTATCAGTGAGTATCAGTGTGTATCTATCAGTGTGTATCAGTGAGTGTCTATCAGTGTCTATCAGTGTGTGTGTCTATCAGTGTGCATCAGTGTGTGTGTCTATCAGTGTGAATCAGTGTGTGTGTCTAACAGTGTGTACCTGTGTCTGTCTATCAGTGTGTACCTGTGTGTTTCTATCAGTGAGTATCTGTGACTGTCTACCAGTGTGTACCTGCGTCTGTCTATCAGTGTGTATCAGTGTGTGTGTCTATCAGTGTGTATCTGTGTGTGTGTCTATCAGTGTGTTTCTGTGTCTGTCTATCAGTGAGTATCAGTGTGTATCTATCAGTGTGTATCAGTGTGTGTCTATCAGTGTGTATCAGTGTGTGTGTCTATCAGTGTGCATCAGTGTGTGTGTCTATCAGTGTGAATCAGTGTGTGTGTCTATCAGTGTGTATCTGTGTCTGTCTATCAGTGTGTACCTGTGTGTTTCTATCAGTGAGTATCTGTGTCTGTCTACCAGTGTGTACCTGCGTCTGTCTATCAGTGTGTATCAGTGTGTGTCTATCAGTGTGTATCTGTGTGTGTGTCTATCAGTGTGTTTCTGTGTCTGTCTATCAGTGAGTATCAGTGTGTATCTATCAGTGTGTATCAGTGTGTGTCTATCAGTGTGTATCAGTGTGTGTGTCTATCAGTGTGCATCAGTGTGTGTGTCTATCAGTGTGAATCAGTGTGTGTGTCTATCAGTGTGTACCTGTGTCTGTCTATCAGTTTGTACCTGTGTGTTTCTATCAGTGAGTACCTGTGTCTGTCTACCAGTGTGTACCTGCGTCTGTCTATCAGTGTCTATTAGTGTGTGTATCTATCAGTGTGTACCTGTGTGAGGGTCTATCCTTGTGTATCTGTGTGTGTGCCTATCTCTGTGTATCTGTGTGTGTGTCTGTCAGTGTGTATCTGTGTCGGGGTCTATCAGTGTGTATCAATGTGTGTGTCTATCAGTGTGTGTCTGTGTGTCTGTCTATCAGTGTGTATATTTGACTGTCTATCAGTGTGTGCCTGTGTGTGTCTATCAGTGTGCATCTGTGTGTGTCTATCAGTGTGTATCTATGTGTGTCTATCAGTGTGTATCTGTGTGTGTGTCTATTTCTGTGTATCAGTGTGTGTGTCTATCAGTGTGTTTCAGTGTGTGTGTCTATCAGTGTGTATCTGTGTGTGTGTCTGTCAGTGTGTAGCTGTGTGTGTGTGTATCAGTGTGTGTGTCTATCAGTGTGAACCTGTGTCCGTCTATCAGTGTGTCCATGTGTCTGTCTATCAGTGTGTATCTGTGTGTGTCAATCAGTGTGTACCAGTGTGTGTGTCTATCAGTGTGTATCTGTGTGTGTGTCTATCAGTGCGCATCTGTGTGTGGGTCTATCAGTGTGTATCAGTGTGTGTGTCGATCAGTGTGTACCTGTGCCTGTCTATCACTGTGTACCTGTGTGTTTCTATCAATTAGTATCTGTGTCTGTCTACCCGTGTGTACCTGCGTCTGTCTATCAGTGTGTGCCTGTGTGTGTCTAACAGTGTGCATCTGTGTGTGTCTATCAGTGTGTATCTGTGTGTGTGTCTATCAGTGTGTATCTGTGTCTATCTATCAGTGAGTATCAGTGTGTTTCTATCAGTGAGTATCTGTGTCTGTCTACCAGTGTGTACCTGCGTCTGTCTATCAGTGTGTATCAGTGTGTGTGTCTATCAGCGTGTATCTGTGTGTGTGTCTATCAGTGTGTTTCTGTGTCTGGCTATCAGTGAGTATCAGTGCGTATCTATCAGTGTGTATCAGTGTGTGTCTATCAGTGTGTATCAGTGTGTGTGTCTATCAGTGTGCATCAGTGTGTGTGTCTATCAGTGTGAATCAGTGTGTGTGTCTATCAGTGTGTACCTGTGTCTGTCTATCAGTGTGTACCAGTGTGTTTCTATCAGAAAGTATCTGTGTCTGTCTACCAGTGTGCACCTGCGTCTGTCTATCAGTGTGTATCAGTGTGTGTGTCTATCAGTGTGTATCTGTGTGTGTGTCTATCAGTGTGTTTCTGTGTCTGTCTATCAGTGAGTATCAGTGTGTATCTATCAGTGTGTATCAGTGTGTGTCTATCAGTGTGTATCAGTGTGTGTGTCTATCAGTGTGCATCAGTGTGTGTGTCTATCAGTGTGAATCAGTGTGTGTGTCTATCAGTGTGTACCTGTGTCTGTCTATCAGTGTGTACCTGTGTGTTTCTATCAGTGAGTATCTGTGTCTGTCTACCAGTGTGTACCTGCGTCTGTCTATCAGTGTGTATCAGTGTGTATGTCTATCAGTGTGTACCTGTGTGAGGGTCTATCCTTGTGTATCAGTGTGTGTGTCGATCAGTGTGTATTAGTGTGTCTCTATTAGTGTGTATCTGTGTGTGTGCCTATCTCTGTGCATCTGTGTGTGTGTCTATCAGTGTGTATCTGTGTCGGGGTCTATCAGTGTGTATCAATGTGTGTGTCTATCAGTGTGTGTCTGTGTGTCTGTCTATCAGTGTGTATCAGTGTGTGTCCATCAGTGTGTATATTTGACTGTCTATCAGTGTGTGCCTGTGTGTGTCTATCAGTGTGCATCTGTGTGTGTCTATCAGTGTGTATCTGTGTGTGTCTATCAGTGTGTATCTGTGTGTGTGTCTATTTCTGTGTATCAGTGTGTGTGTCTATCAGTGTGTTTCAGTGTGTGTGTCTATCAGTGTGTATCTGTGTGTGTGTCTGTCAGTGTGTAGCCGTGTGTATCAGTGTGTGTGTCGATCAGTGTGAACCTGTGTCCGTCTATCAGTGTGTATCTGTGTCGGGGTCTATCAGTGTGTATCAATGTGTGTGTCTATCAGTGTGTGTCTGTGTGTCTGTCTATCAGTGTGTATCAGTGTGTGTCCATCAGTGCGTATATTTGACTGTCTATCAGTGTGTGCCTGTGTGTGTCTATCAGTGTGCATCTGTGTGTGTCTATCAGTGTGTATCTGTGTGTGTCTATCAGTGTGTATCTGTGTGTGTCAATCAGTGTGTTCCAGTGTGTGTGTCTATCAGTGTGTATCTGTGTGTGTGTCTATCAGTGTGTATCAGTGTGTGTGTCTATCAGTGTGTATCTGTGTGTCTGTCTATCAGTGTGTATCTGTCTGTGTGTCTATCAGTGCGCATCTGTGCGTGGGTATATCAGTGTGTATCAGTGTGTGTGTCGATCAGTGTGTACCTGTGTCTGTCTATCAGTGTGTACCTGTGTGTTTCTATCAATGAGTATCTGTGTCTGTCTTCCACTGTGTACCTGCGTCTGTCTATCAGTGTGTATCTGTGTGTGTGTCTATCAGTGTGTATCTATGTGTGGGTCTTTCAGTGTGTATCAGTGTGTGTGTCTATCAGTGTGTATCTGTGTCTGGGTCTATCAGTGTGTATCAGTGTGTGTGTCTATCAGTGTGTATCAGTGTGTGTGTCTATCAGTGTGTATCAGTGTGTGTGTCTATCTCTGTGTTTCAGTGTGTGTGTCTATCAGTGTGTATCTGTGTGTGTGTCTATCAGTGTGTAGCTGTGTGTGTGTGCATCAGTGTGTGTGTCTATCAGTGTGAACCTGTGTCTGTCTATCAGTGTGTACCTGTGTCTCTCTATCAGTGTGTATCTTTGTGTGTTAAAAAGTTTGTATCTGTGTGTGTCTATCAGTGTGTATCAGTGTGTGTGTCTATCAGTGTGTATCAGTGTGTGTGTCTATCAGTGTGTATCAGTGTGTGTGTCTATCTCTGTGTTTCAGTGTGTGTGTCTATCAGTGTGTATCTGTGTGTGTGTCTATCAGTGTGTAGCTGTGTGTGTGTGTATCAGTGTGTGTGTCTATCAGTGTGAACCTGTGTCTGTCTATCAGTGTGTACCTGTGTCTGTCTACCAGTGTGTATCTGTGTGTGTGTCTATCAGTGTGTACCAGTGTGTTTGTCTATCAGTGTGTATCTGTGTGTGTGTCTTTCTCTGTTTATCTGTGTGTGTGTCTATCTCTGTGTATCAGTGTGTGTGTCTATCTGTGTATCTGTGTGTGTGTATATCAGTGTGTATCTGTTTGTGTGTCTATCTGTGTATCTGTGTGTGTGTCTATCAGTGTGTATCTGTTTGTGTGTCGATCAGTGTGTATCTGTGTCTGTCTATCAGTGTGTATCTGTTTGTGTGTCTATCAGTGAGTATCTGTGTCTGTGTCTATCTCTGTGTATCAGTGTGTGTGTCTATCAGTGTGTAACTGTGTGTGTGTCTATCAGTGTGTATCTGTGTGTGTGTCTATCAGTGTGTATCTGTGTCTGTCTATCAGTGAGTATCAGTGTGTATCTATCAGTGTGTATCAGTGTGTGTCTATCAGTGTCTATCAGTGTGTGTGTCTATCAGTGTGCATCAGTGTGTGTGTCTATCAGTGTGAATCAGTGTGTGTGTCTATCAGTGTGTACCTGTGTCTGTCGATCAGTGTGTACCTGTGTGTTTCTATGAGTGAGTATCTGTGTCTGTCTACCAGTGTGTACCTGCGTCTGTCTATCAGTGTGTATCAGTGTGTGTGTCTATCAGTGTGTATCTGTGTGAGGGTCTATCCTTGTGTATCAGTGTGTGTGTCTATCAGTGTGTATCTGTGTGTGTGTCTATCAGTATGTATCTGTGTGTGTGTCAATCAGTGTGTATCTGTGTCTGTGACTCAGTGTGTATCTGTGTGTGTGTCTATCAGTGTGTATCTGTGTGCGGGTCTATAAGTATGTACCTGTGTGTGTCGATGAGTGAGTATCTGTGTCTGTCTATCAGTGTGTATCTGTGTGTGTGTCTATCAGTGTGTATCAGTGTATCTCTATCAGTATGTATCTGTGTGTGTGTCTTTAAGTGTGTCTCAGTGTGTGTGTCCATCAGTGTGTATCTTTGACTGTCTATCAGTGTGTACCTGTGTGTTTTTATCAGTGTGTGTCTGTGTGTGTCTATCAGTGTGTGTGTCTATCAGTGTGTATTAGTGTGTCTCTATCAGTGTGTATCTGTGTGTGTGTCTCTCTCTGTGTATCAGTGTGTGTGTCTATCAGTGTGTATCTGTGTCGGGGTCTATCAGTGTGTATCAGTGTGTGTGTCTATCAGTGTGTGTCTGTGTGTCTGTCTATCAGTGTGTATCAGTGTGTGTCCATCAGTGTGTATCTTTGACTGTCTATCAGTGTGTGCCTGTGTGTGTCTATCAGTGTGCATCTGTGTGTGTCTATCAGTGTGTATCTGTGTGTGTCTATCAGTGTGTATCTGTGTGTGTGTCTATTTCTGTGTATCAGTGTGTGTGTCTATCAGTGTGTTTCAGTGTGTGTGTCTATCAGTGTGTATCTGTGTGTGTGTCTGTCAGTGTGTAGCTGTGTGTCTGTGTATCAGTGTGTGTGTCTATCAGTGTGAACCTGTGTCCGTCTATCAGTGTGTACATGTGTCTGTCTATCAGTGTGTATCTGTGTGTGTCAAACAGTGTGTGCCAGTGTGTGTGTCTATCAGTGTGTATCTGTGTGTGTGTCTATCAGTGTGTATCAGTGTGTGTGTCTATCAGTGTGTATCTGTGTGTCTGTCTATCAGTGTGTATCTGTCTGTGTGTCTATCAGTGCGCATCTGTGTGTGGGTCTATCAGTGTGTATCAGTGTGTGTGTCGATCAGTGTGTACCTGTGACTGTCTGTCAGTGTGTACCTGTGTGTTTCTATCAATGAGTATCTGTGTCTGTCTACCAGTGTGTACCTGCGTCTGTCTATCAGTGTGTATCTCTGTGTGTGTCTATCAGTGTGTATCTGTGTGTGGGTCTATCAGTGTGTATCAGTGTGTGAGTCTATCAGTGTATATCTGTGTCTGGGTCTATCAGTGTGTGTGTCTATCAGTGTGTATCAGTGTGTGTGTCTATCAGTGTGTATCACTGTGTGTGTCTATCTCTGTGTTTCAGTGTGTGTGTCTATCAGTGTGTATCTGTGTGTGTGTCTATCAGTGTGTAGCTGTGTGTGTGTGCATCAGTGTGTGTGTCTATCAGTGTGAACCTGTGTCTGTCTATCAGTGTGTACCTGTGTCTGTCTATCAGTGTGTATCTTTGTGTGTTTAAAAGTTTGTATCTGTGTGTGTCTATCAGTGTGTATCAGTGTGTGTGTCTATCAGTGTGTATCAGTGTGTGTGTCTATCAGTGTGTATCAGTGTGTGTGACTATCTCTGTGTTTCAGTGTGTGTGCCTATCAGTGTGTATCTGTGTGTGTGTGTATCAGTGTGTAGCTGTGTGTGTGTGTATCAGTGTGTGTGTCTATCAGTGTGAACCTGTGTCTGTCTATCAGTGTGTACCTGTGTCTGTCTACCAGTGTGTATCTGTGTGTGTGTCTATCAGTGTGTACCAGTGTGTTTGTCTATCAGTGTGTATCTGTGTGTGTGTCTATCTCTGTTTATCTGTGTGTGTGTCTATCTCTGTGTATCAGTGTGTGTGTCTATCTGTGTATCTGTGTGTGTGTATATCAGTGTGTATCTGTTTGTGTGTCTATCTGTGTATCTGTGTGTGTGTCTATCAGTGTGTATCTGTTTGTGTGTCGATCAGTGTGTATCTGTGTCTGTCTATCAGTGTGTATTTGTTTGTGTGTCTATCAGTGAGTATCTGTGTCTGTGTCTATCTCTGTGTATCAGTGTGTGTGTCTATCAGTGTGTAACTGTGTGTGTGTCTATCAGTGTGTATCTGTGTGTGTGTCTATCAGTGTGTATCTGTGTCTGTCTATCAGTGAGTATCAGTGTGTATCTATCAGTGTGTATCAGTGTGTGTCTATCAGTGTCTATCAGTGTGTGTGTCTATCAGTGTGCATCAGTGTGTGTGTCTATCAGTGTGAATCAGTGTGTGTGTCTATCAGTGTGTACCTGTGTCTGTCTATCAGTGTGTACCTGTGTGTTTCTATCAGTGAGTATCTGTGTCTGTCTACCAGTGTGTACCTGCGTCTGTCTATCAGTGTGTATCAGTGTGTGTGTCTATCAGTGTGTATCTGTGTGAGGGTCTATCCTTGTGTATCAGTGTGTGTGTCTATCAGTGTGTATCTGTGTGTGTGTCTATCAGTGTGTATCTGTGTGTGTGTCAATCAGTGTGTATCTGTGTCTGTGACTCAGTGTGTATCTGTGTGTGTGTCTATCAGTGTGTATCTGTGTGCGGGTCTATAAGTATGTACCTGTGTGTGTCGATGAGTGAGTATCTGTGTCTGTCTATCAGTGTGTATCTGTGTGTGTGTGTCTATCAGTGTGTATCAGTGTATGTCTATCAGTATGTATCTGTGTGTGTGTCTTTAAGTGTGTCTCAGTGTGTGTGTCCATCAGTGTGTATCTTTGATTGTCTATCAGTGTGTACCTGTGTGTGTCTATCAGTGTGTGTCTGTGTGTGTCTATCAGTGTGTGTGTCTATCAGTGTGTATTAGTGTGTCTCTATCAGTGTGTATCTGTGTGTGTGTCTCTCTCTGTGTATCAGTGTGTGTGTCTATCAGTGTGTATCTGTGTCGGGGTCTATCAGTGTGTATCAGTGTGTGTGTCTATCAGTGTGTGTCTGTGTGTCTGTCTATCAGTGTGTATCAGTGTGTGTCCATCAGTGTGTATCTTTGACTGTCTATCAGTGTGTGCCTGTGTGTGTCTATCAGTGTGCATCTGTGTGTGTCTATCAGTGTGTATCTGTGTGTGTCTATCAATGTGTATCTGTGTGTGTGTCTATTTCTGTGTATCAGTGTGTGTGTCTATCAGTGTGTATCTGTGTGTGCGTCTATCAGTGTGTATCAGTGTGTGTGTCTATCTCTGTGTTTCAGTGTGTGTGTCTATCAGTGTGTATCTGTGTGTGTGTCTATCAGTGTGTAGCTGTGTGTGTGTGTATCAGTGTGTGTGTCTATCAGTGTGAACCTGTGTCTGTCTATCAGTGTGTACATGTGTCTGTCTATCAGTGTGTATCTGTGTGTGTCAATCAGTGTGTACCAGTGTGTGTGTCTATCAGTGTGTATCTGTGTGTGTGTCTATCAGTGTGTATCAGTGTGTGTGTCTATCAGTGTGTATCTGTGTGTCTGTCTATCAGTGTGTATCTGTGTGTGTGTCTATCAGTGCGCATCTGTGTGTGGGTCTATCAGTGTGTATCAGTGAGTGTGTCTATCTCTGTGTATCAGTTTGTGTGTCTATCAGTGTGTATCTATATGTGTGTCTATCAGTGCGTATCTGTGTGTGTGTCTATCAGTATGTATCTGTGTGTGTCTATCAGTGTGTATCTGTGTGTGTCTATCAGTTTGTATCAGTGAGTATCTATCAGTGTGTATCAGTGTGTGTCAATCAGTGTGTATCAGTGTGTGTGTCAATCAGTGCGTATCAGTGTGTGTGTCTATCAGTGTGTATCTGTGTGTCTGTCTCTCAGTGTGTATCTGTGAGTGTGTCTATAAGTGTGTTTCAGTTTGGGGCCATCAGTGAGTATCAGTGTGTGTCTATCAGTATCTGTCTATCAGTGTGTATCAGTGTGTGTGTCTATCAGTGTGAATCAGTGTGTGTGTCTATCAGTGTGTACCTGTGTCTGTCTATCAGTGTGTACCTGTGTGTATCTATCAGTGATTATCTGTGTCTGTCTACCAGTGTGTACCTGCGTCTGTCTATCAGTGTGTATCAGTGCGTGTGTCAACCAGTGTGCATCAGTGTGTGTGTCTATCAGTGTGAATCTGTGTGCGTGTATCAGTGTGTACCTGTGTTGTCTATCAGTGTGTACCTGTGTGTTTCTATCAATGAGTATCTGTGTCTGTCTAGCAGTGTGTACCTGCGTCTGTCTATCAGTGTGTATCTGTGTGTGTGTCTATCAGTGTGTATCTGTGTGTGGGTCTATCAGTGTGTATCAGTGTGTGTGTCTATCAGTGTGTATCTGTGTCTGGGTCTATCAGTGTGTATCAGTGTGTGCGTCTATCAGTGTGTATCAGTGTGTCTGTCTATCAGTGTGTATCTGTGTGTGTTTATCAGTTTGTATCAGTATGTGTCTATCAGTGTGTATCTGTTTGTGTGTCTATCTCTGTGTATCTGTGTGTGCGTCTATCAGTGTGCATCAGTGTGTGTGTGTCTATCTCTGTGTTTCAGTGTGTGTGTCTATCAGTGTGTATCTGTGTGTGTGTCTCTGAGTGTGCAGCTGTGTGTGTGTGTATCAGTGTGTGTGTCTATCAGTGTTAACCTGTGTCTGTCTATTAGTGTGTACCTGTGTCTGTCTATCAGTGTGTATCTGTGTGTGTGTCTATCAGTGTATACCAGTGTGTTTGTCTCTCAGTGTGTGTCTGTGTGTGCGACTATCTCTGTGTATCTGTGTGTGTCTATCTCTGTGTATCAGTGTGTGTGTCTATCAGTGAGTATCTGTGTCTGTGTCTATCTCTGCGTAGCAGTGTGTGTGTCTATCAGTGTGTATCTGTGTGTGTGTCTATCAGTGTGTATCTGTGTCTGTCTATCTGTGTGTTTCTGTGTGTGTCAATCAGTTTGTATCAGTGAGTATCTATCACTGTGTGTGTGTGTATCAGTGTTTGTGTCTATTAGTGTGAACCTGTGTCTGTCTATCAGTGTGTATCTGTGTGTGTGTCTACCAGTGTGTTTGTCTCTCAGTGTGTATCTGTGTCTGTGTCTATCTCTGTGTATCAGTGTGTGTGTCTATCAGTGTGTATCTGTGTGTGTGTCTATCAGTGTGTATCTGTGTCTGTCTATCAGTGTGTTTCTGTGTGTGTCTATCAGTTTGTATCAGTGAGTATCTATCACTGCGTATCAGTGTGTGTGTCAATCAGTGTGTGTGTCTATGAGTCTGTATCTGTGTGTGTGTCTATCAGTGTGTATCTGTGTCTGTCTATCAGTGAGTATCAGTGCGTATCTATCAGTGTGTATCAGTGTGTGTCTGTCAGTGTTTATCAGTGTGTGTGTCTATCAGTGTGTATCTGTGTGTGTGTCTATCAGTGGGTATCAGTGTGTGTGTCTATCAGTGCGTATCTGTGTTTGGGTCAATCACTGTGTATCAGTGTGTGTGTCTATCTCTGTGTATCTGTGTTTGTCTATCAGTGAGTATCTGTGTCTGTGTCTATCATTGTGTATCAGTGTGTGTGTCTATCAGTGTGTATCAGTGTGTGTGTCTATCAGTGTGTACCTGTGTGAGGGTCTATCCTTGTGTATCAGTGTGTGTGTCGATCAGTGTGTATTAGTGTGTCTCTATTAGTGTGTATCTGTGTGTGTGCCTATCTCTGTGCATCTGTGTGTGTGTCTATCAGTGTGTATCTGTGTCGGGGTCTATCAGTGTGTATCAATGTGTGTGTCTATCAGTGTGTGTCTGTGTGTCTGTCTATCAGTGTGTATCAGTGTGTGTCCATCAGTGTGTATATTTGACTGTCTATCAGTGTGTGCCTGTGTGTGTCTATCAGTGTGCATCTGTGTGTGTCTATCAGTGTGTATCTGTGTGTGTCTATCAGTGTGTATCTGTGTGTGTGTCTATTTCTGTGTATCAGTGTGTGTGTCTATCAGTGTGTTTCAGTGTGTGTGTCTATCAGTGTGTATCTGTGTGCGTGTCTGTCAGTGTGTAGCTGTGTGTATCAGTGTGTGTGTCGATCAGTGTGAACCTGTGTCCGTCTATCAGTGTGTACCTGTGTCGTGGTCTATCAGTGTGTATCAATGTGTGTGTCAATCAGTGTGTGTCTGTGTGTCTGTCTATCAGTGTGTATCAGTGTGTGTCCATCAGTGTGTATATTTGACTGTCTATCAGTGTGTGCCTGTGTGTGTCTATCAGTGTGCATCTGTGTGTGTCTATCAGTGTGTATCTGTGTGTGTCTATCAGTGTGTATCTGTGTGTGTCAATCAGTGTGTTCCAGTGTGTGTGTCTATCAGTGTGTATCTGTGTGTGTGTCTATCAGTGTGTATCAGTGTGTGTGTCTATCAGTGTGTATCTGTGTGTCTGTCTATCAGTGTGTATCTGTCTGTGTGTCTATCAGTGCGCATCTGTGCGTGGGTATATCAGTGTGTATCAGTGTGTGTGTCGATCAGTGTGTACCTGTGTCTGTCTATCAGTGTGTACCTGTGTGTTTCTATCAATGAGTATCTGTGTCTGTCTTCCACTGTGTACCTGCGTCTGTCTATCAGTGTGTATCTGTGTGTGTGTCTATCAGTGTGTATCTGTGTGTGGGTCTTTCAGTGTGTATCAGTGTGTGTGTCTATCAGTGTGTATCTGTGTCTGGGTCTATCAGTGTGTATCAGTGTGTGTGTCTATCAGTGTGTATCAGTGTGTGTGTCTATCAGTGTGTATCAGTGTGTGTGTCTATCTCTGTGTTTCAGTGTGTGTGTCTATCAGTGTGTATCTGTGTGTGTGTCTATCAGTGTGTAGCTGTGTGTGTGTGCATCAGTGTGTGTGTCTATCAGTGTGAACCTGTGTCTGTCTATCAGTGTGTACCTGTGTCTCTCTATCAGTGTGTATCTTTGTGTGTTAAAAAGTTTGTATCTGTGTGTGTCTATCAGTGTGTATCAGTGTGTGTGTCTATCAGTGTGTATCAGTGTGTGTGTCTATCAGTGTGTATCAGTGTGTGTGTCTATCTCTGTGTTTCAGTGTGTGTGTCTATCAGTGTGTATCTGTGTGTGTGTCTATCAGTGTGTAGCTGTGTGTGTGTGTATCAGTGTGTGTGTCTATCAGTGTGAACCTGTGTCTGTCTATCAGTGTGTACCTGTGTCTGTCTACCAGTGTGTATCTGTGTGTGTGTCTATCAGTGTGTACCAGTGTGTTTGTCTATCAGTGTGTATCTGTGTGTGTGTCTATCTCTGTTTATCTGTGTGTGTGTCTATCTCTGTGTATCAGTGTGTGTGTCTATCTGTGTATCTGTGTGTGTGTATATCAGTGTGTATCTGTTTGTGTGTCTATCTGTGTATCTGTGTGTGTGTCTATCAGTGTGTATCTGTTTGTGTGTCGATCAGTGTGTATCTGTGTCTGTCTATCAGTGTGTATCTGTTTGTGTGTCTATCAGTGAGTATCTGTGTCTGTGTCTATCTCTGTGTATCAGTGTGTGTGTCTATCAGTGTGTAACTGTGTGTGTGTCTATCAGTGTGTATCTGTGTGTGTGTCTATCAGTGTGTATCTGTGTCTGTCTATCAGTGAGTATCAGTGTGTATCGATCAGTGTGTATCAGTGTGTGTCTATCAGTGTCTATCAGTGTGTGTGTCTATCAGTGTGCATCAGTGTGTGTGTCTATCAGTGTGAATCAGTGTGTGTGTCTATCAGTGTGTACCTGTGTCTGTCGATCAGTGTGTACCTGTGTGTTTCTATGAGTGAGTATCTGTGTCTGTCTACCAGTGTGTACCTGCGTCTGTCTATCAGTGTGTATCAGTGTGTGTGTCTTTCAGTGTGTATCTGTGTGAGGGTCTATCCTTGTGTATCAGTGTGTGTGTCTATCAGTGTGTATCTGTGTGTGTGTCTATCAGTATGTATCTGTGTGTGTGTCAATCAGTGTGTATCTGTGTCTGTGACTCAGTGTGTATCTGTGTGTGTGTCTATCAGTGTGTATCTGTGTGCGGGTCTATAAGTATGTACCTGTGTGTGTCGATGAGTGAGTATCTGTGTCTGTCTATCAGTGTGTATCTGTGTGTGTGTCTATCAGTGTGTATCAGTGTATGTCTATCAGTATGTATCTGTGTGTGTGTCTTTAAGTGTGTCTCAGTGTGTGTGTCCATCAGTGTGTATCTTTGACTGTCTATCAGTGTGTACCTGTGTGTTTTTATCAGTGTGTGTCTGTGTGTGTCTATCAGTGTGTGTGTCTATCAGTGTGTATTAGTGTGTCTCTATCAGTGTGTATCTGTGTGTGTGTCTCTCTCTGTGTATCAGTGTGTGTGTCTATCAGTGTGTATCTGTGTCGGGGTCTATCAGTGTGTATCAGTGTGTGTGTCTATCAGTGTGTGTCTGTGTGTCTGTCTATCAGTGTGTATCAGTGTGTGTCCATCAGTGTGTATCTTTGACTGTCTATCAGTGTGTGCCTGTGTGTGTCTATCAGTGTGCATCTGTGTGTGTCTATCAGTGTGTATCTGTGTGTGTCTATCAGTGTGTATCTGTGTGTGTGTCTATTTCTGTGTATCAGTGTGTGTGTCTATCAGTGTGTTTCAGTGTGTGTGTCTATCAGTGTGTATCTGTGTGTGTGTCTGTCAGTGTGTAGCTGTGTGTCTGTGTATCAGTGTGTGTGTCTATCAGTGTGAACCTGTGTCCGTCTATCAGTGTGTACATGTGTCTGTCTATCAGTGTGTATCTGTGTGTGTCAAACAGTGTGTGCCAGTGTGTGTGTCTATCAGTGTGTATCTGTGTGTGTGTCTATCAGTGTGTATCAGTGTGTGTGTCTATCAGTGTGTATCTGTGTGTCTGTCTATCAGTGTGTATCTGTCTGTGTGTCTATCAGTGCGCATCTGTGTGTGGGTCTATCAGTGTGTATCAGTGTGTGTGTCGATCAGTGTGTACCTGTGACTGTCTGTCAGTGTGTACCTGTGTGTTTCTATCAATGAGTATCTGTGTCTGTCTACCAGTGTGTACCTGCGTCTGTCTATCAGTGTGTATCTCTGTGTGTGTCTATCAGTGTGTATCTGTGTGTGGGTCTATCAGTGTGTATCAGTGTGTGAGTCTATCAGTGTGTATCTGTGTCTGGGTCTATCAGTGTGTGTGTCTATCAGTGTGTATCAGTGTGTGTGTCTATCAGTGTGTATCACTGTGTGTGTCTATCTCTGTGTTTCAGTGTGTGTGTCTATCAGTGTGTATCTGTGTGTGTGTCTATCAGTGTGTAGCTGTGTTTGTGTGCATCAGTGTGTGTGTCTATCAGTGTGAACCTGTGTCTGTCTATCAGTGTGTACCTGTGTCTGTCTATCAGTGTGTATCTTTGTGTGTTTAAAAGTTTGTATCTGTGTGTGTCTATCAGTGTGTATCAGTGTGTGTGTCTATCAGTGTGTATCAGTGTGTGTGTCTATCAGTGTGTATCAGTGTGTGTGTCTATCTCTGTGTTTCAGTGTGTGTGCCTATCAGTGTGTATCTGTGTGTGTGTGTATCAGTGTGTAGCTGTGTGTGTGTGTATCAGTGTGTGTGTCTATCAGTGTGAACCTGTGTCTGTCTATCAGTGTGTACCTGTGTCTGTCTACCAGTGTGTATCTGTGTGTGTGTCTATCAGTGTGTACCAGTGTGTTTGTCTATCAGTGTGTATCTGTGTGTGTGTCTATCTCTGTTTATCTGTGTGTGTGTCTATCTCTGTGTATCAGTGTGTGTGTCTATCTGTGTATCTGTGTGTGTGTATATCAGTGTGTATCTGTTTGTGTGTCTATCTGTGTATCTGTGTGTGTGTCTATCAGTGTGTATCTGTTTGTGTGTCGATCAGTGTGTATCTGTGTCTGTCTATCAGTGTGTATCTGTTTGTGTGTCTATCAGTGAGTATCTGTGTCTGTGTCTATCTCTGTGTATCAGTGTGTGTGTCTATCAGTGTGTAACTGTGTGTGTGTCTATCAGTGTGTATCTGTGTGTGTGTCTATCAGTGTGTATCTGTGTCTGTCTATCAGTGAGTATCAGTGTGTATCTATCAGTGTGTATCAGTGTGTGTCTATCAGTGTCTATCAGTGTGTGTGTCTATCAGTGTGCATCAGTGTGTGTGTCTATCAGTGTGAATCAGTGTGTGTGTCTATCAGTGTGTACCTGTGTCTGTCTATCAGTGTGTACCTGTGTGTTTCTATCAGTGAGTATCTGTGTCTGTCTACCAGTGTGTACCTGCGTCTGTCTATCAGTGTGTATCAGTGTGTGTGTCTATCAGTGTGTATCTGTGTGAGGGTCTATCCTTGTGTATCAGTGTGTGTGTCTATCAGTGTGTATCTGTGTGTGTGTCTATCAGTGTGTATCTGTGTGTGTGTCAATCAGTGTGTATCTGTGTCTGTGACTCAGTGTGTATCTGTGTGTGTGTCTATCAGTGTGTATCTGTGTGCGGGTCTATAAGTATGTACCTGTGTGTGTCGATGAGTGAGTATCTGTGTCTGTCTATCAGTGTGTATCTGTGTGTGTGTGTCTATCAGTGTGTATCAGTGTATGTCTATCAGTATGTATCTGTGTGTGTGTCTTTAAGTGTGTCTCAGTGTGTGTGTCCATCAGTGTGTATCTTTGATTGTCTATCAGTGTGTACCTGTGTGTGTCTATCAGTGTGTGTCTGTGTGTGTCTATCAGTGTGTGTGTCTATCAGTGTGTATTAGTGTGTCTCTATCAGTGTGTATCTGTGTGTGTGTCTCTCTCTGTGTATCAGTGTGTGTGTCTATCAGTGTGTATCTGTGTCGGGGTCTATCAGTGTGTATCAGTGTGTGTGTCTATCAGTGTGTGTCTGTGTGTCTGTCTATCAGTGTGTATCAGTGTGTGTCCATCAGTGTGTATCTTTGACTGTCTATCAGTGTGTGCCTGTGTGTGTCTATCAGTGTGCATCTGTGTGTGTCTATCAGTGTGTATCTGTGTGTGTCTATCAATGTGTATCTGTGTGTGTGTCTATTTCTGTGTATCAGTGTGTGTGTCTATCAGTGTGTATCTGTGTGTGCGTCTATCAGTGTGTATCAGTGTGTGTGTCTATCTCTGTGTTTCAGTGTGTGTGTCTATCAGTGTGTATCTGTGTGTGTGTCTATCAGTGTGTAGCTGTGTGTGTGTGTATCAGTGTGTGTGTCTATCAGTGTGAACCTGTGTCTGTCTATCAGTGTGTACATGTGTCTGTCTATCAGTGTGTATCTGTGTGTGTCAATCAGTGTGTACCAGTGTGTGTGTCTATCAGTGTGTATCTGTGTGTGTGTCTATCAGTGTGTATCAGTGTGTGTGTCTATCAGTGTGTATCTGTGTGTCTGTCTATCAGTGTGTATCTGTGTGTGTGTCTATCAGTGCGCATCTGTGTGTGGGTCTATCAGTGTGTATCAGTGAGTGTGTCTATCTCTGTGTATCAGTTTGTGTGTCTATCAGTGTGTATCTATCTGTGTGTCTATCAGTGCGTATCTGTGTGTGTGTCTATCAGTATGTATCTGTGTGTGTCTATCAGTGTGTATCTGTGTGTGTCTATCAGTTTGTATCAGTGAGTATCTATCAGTGTGTATCAGTGTGTGTCAATCAGTGTGTATCAGTGTGTGTGTCAATCAGTGCGTATCAGTGTGTGTGTCTATCAGTGTGTATCTGTGTGTCTGTCTATCAGTGTGTATCTGTGAGTGTGTCTATAAGTGTGTTTCAGTTTGGGGCCATCAGTGAGTATCAGTGTGTGTCTATCAGTATCTGTCTATCAGTGTGTATCAGTGTGTGTGTCTATCTGTGTGCGTCAGTGTGTGTGTCTATCAGTGTGAATCAGTGTGTGTGTCTATCAGTGTGTACCTGTGTCTGTCTATCAGTGTGTACCTGTGTGTATCTATCAGTGATTATCTGTGTCTGTCTACCAGTGTGTACCTGCGTCTGTCTATCAGTGTGTATCAGTGCGTGTGTCAACCAGTGTGCATCAGTGTGTGTGTCTATCAGTGTGAATCTGTGTGCGTGTATCAGTGTGTACCTGTGTTGTCTATCAGTGTGTACCTGTGTGTTTCTATCAATGAGTATCTGTGTCTGTCTAGCAGTGTGTACCTGCGTCTGTCTATCAGTGTGTATCTGTGTGTGTGTCTATCAGTGTGTATCTGTGTGTGGGTCTATCAGTGTGTATCAGTGTGTGTGTCTATCAGTGTGTATCTGTGTCTGGGTCTATCAGTGTGTATCAGTGTGTGCGTCTATCAGTGTGTATCAGTGTGTCTGTCTATCAGTGTGTATCTGTGTGTGTTTATCAGTTTGTATCAGTATGTGTCTATCAGTGTGTATCTGTTTGTGTGTCTATCTCTGTGTATCTGTGTGTGCGTCTATCAGTGTGCATCAGTGTGTGTGTGTCTATCTCTGTGTTTCAGTGTGTGTGTCTATCAGTGTGTATCTGTGTGTGTGTCTCTGAGTGTGCAGCTGTGTGTGTGTGTATCAGTGTGTGTGTCTATCAGTGTTAACCTGTGTCTGTCTATTAGTGTGTACCTGTGTCTGTCTATCAGTGTGTATCTGTGTGTGTGTCTATCAGTGTATACCAGTGTGTTTGTCTCTCAGTGTGTGTCTGTGTGTGCGACTATCTCTGTGTATCTGTGTGTGTCTATCTCTGTGTATCAGTGTGTGTGTCTATCAGTGAGTATCTGTGTCTGTGTCTATCTCTGCGTAGCAGTGTGTGTGTCTATCAGTGTGTATCTGTGTGTGTGTCTATCAGTGTGTATCTGTGTCTGTCTATCTGTGTGTTTCTATGTGTGTCAATCAGTTTGTATCAGTGAGTATCTATCACTGTGTGTGTGTGTATCAGTGTTTGTGTCTATTAGTGTGAACCTGTGTCTGTCTATCAGTGTGTATCTGTGTGTGTGTCTACCAGTGTGTTTGTCTCTCAGTGTGTATCTGTGTCTGTGTCTATCTCTGTGTATCAGTGTGTGTGTCTATCAGTGTGTATCTGTGTGTGTGTCTATCAGTGTGTATCTGTGTCTGTCTATCAGTGTGTTTCTGTGTGTGTCTATCAGTTTGTATCAGTGAGTATCTATCACTGCGTATCAGTGTGTGTGTCAATCAGTGTGTGTGTCTATGAGTCTGTATCTGTGTGTGTGTCTATCAGTGTGTATCTGTGTCTGTCTATCAGTGAGTATCAGTGTGTATCTATCAGTGTGTATCAGTGTGTGTCTGTCAGTGTTTATCAGTGTGTGTGTCTATCAGTGTGTATCTGTGTGTGTGTCTATCAGTGTGTATCAGTGTGTGTGTCTATCAGTGCGTATCTGTGTTTGGGTCAATCACTGTGTATCAGTGTGTGTGTCTATCTCTGTGTATCTGTGTTTGTCTATCAGTGAGTATCTGTGTCTGTGTCTATCATTGTGTATCAGTGTGTGTGTCTATCAGTGTGTATCAGTGTGTGTGTCTATCAGTGTGTATCAGTGTGTCTCTATCAGTGTGTATCTGTGTGTGTGTGTCTATCTCTGTGTATCAGTGTGTGTGTCTATCTCTGTGTATCAGTGTGTGTGTATATCAGTGTGTATCGGTGTGTGTGTCTCTCAGTGTGTATCTGTGTGTGTCTATCAGTTTGTATATGTGTGTGTGTCTATCAGTGAGTATCTGTTTCTGTGTCTATCTCTGTGTATCAGTGTGTGTGTCTATCAGTGTGTACCTGTGTGTGTGTCTATCAGTGCGTATCTGTGTGTGTGTCTATCAGTATGTATCTGTGTGAGTCTATCAGTGCGTATCTGTGTGTGTCTATCATTTTGTATCAGTGAGTATCTATTAGTGTGTATCAGTGTGTGTCAATCAGTGTGTATCAGTGTGTGTGTCTATCAGTGTGTATCTGTGTGTCGGTCTATCAGTGTGTATCAGTGTGTGTGTCTATAAGTATGTTTCAGTTTGGGTCCATCCGTGTGTATAGTGTGTGTCTATCAGTATGTGTCTATCAGTGTGTATCAGTGTGTGTGTCTATCAGTGTGCATCAGTGTGTGTGTCTATCAGTGTGATTCAGTGTGTGTGTCTATCAGTGTGTACCTGTGTCTGTCTATCAGTGTGTACCTGTGTGTTTCTATCAGTGATTATCTGTGTCTGTCTACCAGTGTGTTCCTGCGTCTGTCTATCAGTGTGTATCAGTGTGTGTGTCTACCAGTGTGCATCAGTGTGTCTGTCTATCAGTTTGAATCAGTGTGTGTGTCTATCAGTATGCATCAGTGTGTGTGTCTATCAGTGTGAATCTGTGTGTGTGTCTATCAGTGTGTACCTGCGTCTGTCTATCAGTGTGTACCTGTGTGTTTCTATCAATGAGTATCTGTGTCTGTCCAACAGTGTGTACCTGCGTCTGTCTATCAGTGTGTATCTGTGTGTGTATCTATCAGTGTGTATCTCTGTCTGGGTCTATCAGTGTGTATCAGTGTGTGTGTCTATCAGTGTGTATCAGTGTGTGTGTTTATCAGTGTGTATCTGTGTGTGTTTATCAGTTTGTATCAGTGTGTGTCTATCAGTGTGTATCTGTGTGTGTGTGTCTATCTCTGTGTATCTGTGTGTGCGTCTATCAGTTTGTATCAGTGTGTGGGTCTATCTCTGTGTTTCAGTGTTTGTGTCTATCAATGTGTATCTGTGTGTGTGTCTATGAGTGTGTAGCTGTGTGTGTGTGTATCAGTTTGTGTGTCTATCAGTGTGAACCTGTGTCTTTCTATCAGTGTGTACCTGTGTCTGTCTATCAGTGTGTATCGGTGTGTGTGTCTATCAGTTTATAGCAGTGTGTTTGTCTATCAGTGTGTATCTGTGTGTGTGTCTATCTCTGTGTACCTGTGTGTGTCTATCTCTGTGTATCAGTGTGTGTGTCTATCAGCGTGTATCTGTGTGTGTGTGTCTATCAGTGTGTATCTGTGTCTGTCTATCAGTGTGTTTCTGTGTGTGTCTATCAGTTTGTATCAGTGAGTATCTATCACTGTGTATCAGTGTGTGTGTCATTCAGTGTGTGTGTCTATGAGTATGTATCTGTGTGTGTGTCTATCAGTGTGTATCTGTGTCTGTCTATCAGTGAGTATCAGAGTGCATCTATCAGTGTGTATCAGTGTGTGTCTATCAGTGTGTATCAGTGTGTGTGTCTATTAGTGTGCATCAGTGTGTGTGTCTATCAGTGTGAATCAGTGTGTGTGTCTATCAGTGTGTACCTGTGTCTGTCTATCAGTGTGTACCTGTGTGTTTCTATCAGTGAGTATCTGTGTCTGTCTACCAGTGTGTACCTGCGTCTCTCTTTCAGTGTGTATCAGTGTGTGTGTCTGTCAGTGTGTATCTGTGTGAGGGTCCATCCTTGAGTATCAGTGTGTGTGTCTATCAGTGTGTATCTGTGTGTGTGTCTATCAGTGTGTATCTGTGTGTGTGTCTATCAGTGTGTATCTGTGTGTGTGTATATCAGTGTGTATCTGTGTGTGTGTCTCAGTGTGTATCTGTGTGTGTGTCTATCAGTGTGTATCTGTGTGTGTGTGTCTAACAGCGTGTATCAGTGTGTGTGTCTGTCAGTGTGTATCTGTGTGCGGGTTTATCAGTATGTACCTGTGTGTGTCTATCAGTAAGTATCTGTGTCTGTCTATCACTCTGTATCTGTGTGTGTCTATCAGTGTGTATCTGTGTGTGTCTATCAGTGTGTATCAGTGTATGTCTATCAGTGTGTATCTGTGTGTGTGTCTTTCAGTGAGTATCTGTGTCTGTCTATCAGTGTGTATCTGTGTGTGTCTATCAGTGTGTATCTGTGTGTGTGTCTCTCAGTGTGTAACAGTGTATGTCTATCAGTGTGTATCTGTGTGTGTGTCTTTCAGTGTGTATCAGTGTGTGTGTCCATCAGTGTGTATCTTTGACTGTCTATCAGTGAGTACTTGTGTGTGTCTATCAGTGTGTGTCTGTGTGTGTCTATCAGTGTGTGTGTCTATCAGTGTATATCAGTGTGTCTCTATCAGTGTGTATCAGTGTGTGTGTCTATCTCTGTGTTTCAGTGTGTGTGTCGATCAGTGTGTATCTGTGTGTGTGTCTGTCAGTGTGTAGCTGTGTGTGTGTGTATCAGTGTGTGTGTCTATCAGTGTGAACCTGTGTCTGTCTATCAGTGTGTACATGTGTCTGTCTATCAGTGTGTATCTGTGTGCGTCAATCAGTGTGTACCAGTGTGTGTGTCTATCAGTGTGTATCTGTGAGTGTGTCTATCAGTGTGTATCAGTGTGTGTGTCTATCAGTGTGTATCTGTGTGTGAGTCTATCAGTGCGTGTCTGTGTGTGGGTCTATCAGTGTGTATCAGTGAGTGTGTCTATCTCTGCGTATCTGTGTGTGTCTATCAGTGAGTATCTGTGTCTGTGTCTATCATTGTGTATCAGTGTGTGTGTCTATCAGTGTGTATCAGTGTGTGTGTCTATCAGTGTTTCTCAGTGTGTCTCTATCAGTGTGTATCTGTGTGTGTGTCTATCTCTGTGTATCAGTGTGTGTGTCTATCTCTGTGTATCAGTGTGTGTGTATATCAGTGTGTATCTGTGTGTGTGTCTATCAGTTTGTATATGTGTGTGTGTGTCTATCTGTGAGTATCTGTGTCTGTGTCTATCTCTGTGTATCAGTGTGTGTGTATATCAGTGCGTATCTGTTTGTGTGTCTATCAGTATGTATCTGTGTGTGTCTATTAGTGTGTATCTGTGTGTGTCTATCAGCTTGTATCAGTGAGTATCTATCAGTGTGTATCGGTGTGTGTCAATCAGTGTGTATCAGTGTGTGCGTCTATCAGTGTGTATCTGTGTGTCTGTCTATCAGTGTGTATCTGTTTCTGTCTATCAGTGTGTAACAGTGTGTGTGTGTCTATAAGTGTGTTTCAGTTTGGGTCCATCAATGAGTATCAGTGTGTGTCTATCAGTGTGTGTCTATCAGTGTCTATCAGTCTGTGTCTATCAGTGTGTGTGTCTATCAGTGTGAATCAGTGTGTGTGTCTATCAGTGTGTACCTGTGTCTGTCTATCAGTGTGTATCTGTGTGTGTGTCTATCAGTGTGTATCTGTGTCTGGGTCTATCAGTGAGTATCTGTGTCTGTCTACCATTGTGTACCTGCGTCTGTCTATCAGTGTGTATCAGTGTGTGTGTTTACCAGTGTGCATCAGTGTGTGTGTCTATCAGTGTGAATCAGTGTGTGTGTCTATCGGTGTGCATCAGTGTGTGTGTCTATCAGTGTGAATAAGTGTGTGTGTCTATCAGTGTGTACCTGTGTCTGTCTATCAGTGTGTACCTGTGTGTTTCTATCAATGAGTATCTGTAACTGTCTACCATTGTGTACCTGCGTCTGTCTATCAGTGTGTATCTGTGTGTGGGTCTATCAGTGTGTATCAGTGTGTGTGTCTATCAGTGTGTATCTGTGTCTGGGTCTATCAGTGTGTATCAGTGTGTGTGTCTATCAGTGTGTATCAGTGTGTGTGTCTATCAGTTTTGTATCAGTGTGTGTGTGTCTATCTCTGTGTTTCAGTGTGTGTGTCTATCAGTGTGTATCTGTGTGTGTGTGTCTATCAGTGTGTAGCTGTGTGTGTGTGCATCAGTGTGTGTGTCTATCAGTGTGAAACTGTGTCTGTCTATCAGTGTGAACCTGTGTCTGTCTATCAGTGTGTACCTGTGTCTGTCTATCACTGTGTATCGGTGTGTGTCTATCAGTGTGTACCAGTGTTTTTTTCTATCAGTGTGTATCTGTGTGTGTGTCTATCTCTGTGTATCTGTGTGTGTGTCTATCTCTGTGTATCAGTGTGTGTGTCTATCAGTGTGTATCTGTATGTGTGTCTAGCAGTGTGTATCTGTTTGTGTGTCTATCAGTGTGTATCTGTGTCTGTCTATCAGTGAGTATCAGTGTGTATCTATGAGTGAGTATCTGTGTCTGTCTACCAGTGTGTACCTGCGTCTGTCTATCAGTGTGTATCAGTGTGTGTGTCTATCAGTGTGTATCTGTGTGAGGGTCTATCCTTGTGTATCAGTGTGTGTGTCTATCAGTGTGTATCTGTGTGTGTGTCTATCAGTATGTATCTGTGTGTGTGTCAATCAGTGTGTATCTGTGTCTGTGACTCAGTGTGTATCTGTGTGTGTGTCTATCAGTGTGTATCTGTGTGCGGGTCTATAAGTATGTACCTGTGTGTGTCGATGAGTGAGTATCTGTGTCTGTCTATCAGTGTGTATCTGTGTGTGTGTCTATCAGTGTGTATCAGTGTATGTCTATCAGTATGTATCTGTGTGTGTGTCTTTAAGTGTGTCTCAGTGTGTGTGTCCATCAGTGTGTATCTTTGACTGTCTATCAGTGTGTACCTGTGTGTTTTTATCAGTGTGTGTCTGTGTGTGTCTATCAGTGTGTGTGTCTATCAGTGTGTATTAGTGTGTCTCTATCAGTGTGTATCTGTGTGTGTGTCTCTCTCTGTGTATCAGTGTGTGTGTCTATCAGTGTGTATCTGTGTCGGGGTCTATCAGTGTGTATCAGTGTGTGTGTCTATCAGTGTGTGTCTGTGTGTCTGTCTATCAGTGTGTATCAGTGTGTGTCCATCAGTGTGTATCTTTGACTGTCTATCAGTGTGTGCCTGTGTGTGTCTATCAGTGTGCATCTGTGTGTGTCTATCAGTGTGTATCTGTGTGTGTCTATCAGTGTGTATCTGTGTGTGTGTCTATTTCTGTGTATCAGTGTGTGTGTCTATCAGTGTGTTTCAGTGTGTGTGTCTATCAGTGTGTATCTGTGTGTGTGTCTGTCAGTGTGTAGCTGTGTGTCTGTGTATCAGTGTGTGTGTCTATCAGTGTGAACCTGTGTCCGTCTATCAGTGTGTACATGTGTCTGTCTATCAGTGTGTATCTGTGTGTGTCAAACAGTGTGTGCCAGTGTGTGTGTCTATCAGTGTGTATCTGCGTGTGTGTCTATCAGTGTGTATCAGTGTGTGTGTCTATCAGTGTGTATCTGTGTGTCTGTCTATCAGTGTGTATCTGTCTGTGTGTCTATCAGTGCGCATCTGTGTGTGGGTCTATCAGTGTGTATCAGTGTGTGTGTCGATCAGTGTGTACCTGTGACTGTCTGTCAGTGTGTACCTGTGTGTTTCTATCAATGAGTATCTGTGTCTGTCTACCAGTGTGTACCTGCGTCTGTCTATCAGTGTGTATCTCTGTGTGTGTCTATCAGTGTGTATCTGTGTGTGGGTCTATCAGTGTGTATCAGTATGTGAGTCTATCAGTGTGTATCTGTGTCTGGGTCTATCAGTGTGTGTGTCTATCAGTGTGTATCAGTGTGTGTGTCTATCAGTGTGTATCACTGTGTGTGTCTATCTCTGTGTTTCAGTGTGTGTGTCTATCAGTGTGTATCTGTGTGTGTGTCTATCAGTGTGTAGCTGTGTGTGTGTGCATCAGTGTGTGTGTCTATCAGTGTGAACCTGTGTCTGTCTATCAGTGTGTACCTGTGTCTGTCTATCAGTGTGTATCTTTGTGTGTTTAAAAGTTTGTATCTGTGTGTGTCTATCAGTGTGTATCAGTGTGTGTGTCTATCAGTGTGTATCAGTGTGTGTGTCTATCAGTGTGTATCAGTGTGTGTGTCTATCTCTGTGTTTCAGTGTGTGTGCCTATCAGTGTGTATCTGTGTGTGTGTGTGTATCAGTGTGTAGCTGTGTGTGTGTGTATCAGTGTGTGTGTCTATCAGTGTGAACCTGTGTCTGTCTATCAGTGTGTACCTGTGTCTGTCTACCAGTGTGTATCTGTGTGTGTGTCTATCAGTGTGTACCAGTGTGTTTGTCTATCAGTGTGTATCTGTGTGTGTGTCTATCTCTGTTTATCTGTGTGTGTGTCTATCTCTGTGTATCAGTGTGTGTGTCTATCTGTGTATCTGTGTGTGTGTATATCAGTGTGTATCTGTTTGTGTGTCTATCTGTGTATCTGTGTGTGTGTCTATCAGTGTGTATCTGTTTGTGTGTCGATCAGTGTGTATCTGTGTCTGTCTATCAGTGTGTATCTGTTTGTGTGTCTATCAGTGAGTATCTGTGTCTGTGTCTATCTCTGTGTATCAGTGTGTGTGTCTATCAGTGTGTAACTGTGTGTGTGTCTATCAGTGTGTATCTGTGTGTGTGTCTATCAGTGTGTATCTGTGTCTGTCTATCAGTGAGTATCAGTGTGTATCTATCAGTGTGTATCAGTGTGTGTCTATCAGTGTCTATCAGTGTGTGTGTCTATCAGTGTGCATCAGTGTGTGTGTCTATCAGTGTGAATCAGTGTGTGTGTCTATCAGTGTGTACCTGTGTCTGTCTATCAGTGTGTACCTGTGTGTTTCTATCAGTGAGTATCTGTGTCTGTCTACCAGTGTGTACCTGCGTCTGTCTATCAGTGTGTATCAGTGTGTGTGTCTATCAGTGTGTATCTGTGTGAGGGTCTATCCTTGTGTATCAGTGTGTGTGTCTATCAGTGTGTATCTGTGTGTGTGTCTATCTCTGTGTATCAGTGTGTGTGTCTATCTCTGTGTATCAGTGTGTGTGTATATCAGTGTGTATCTGTGTGTGTGTCTATCAGTTTGTATATGTGTGTGTGTGTCTATCTGTGAGTATCTGTGTCTGTGTCTATCTCTGTGTATCAGTGTGTGTGTATATCAGTGCGTATCTGTTTGTGTGTCTATCAGTATGTATCTGTGTGTGTCTATTAGTGTGTATCTGTGTGTGTCTATCAGCTTGTATCAGTGAGTATCTATCAGTGTGTATCGGTGTGTGTCAATCAGTGTGTATCAGTGTGTGCGTCTATCAGTGTGTATCTGTGTGTCTGTCTATCAGTGTGTATCTGTTTCTGTCTATCAGTGTGTAACAGTGTGTGTGTGTCTATAAGTGTGTTTCAGTTTGGGTCCATCAATGAGTATCAGTGTGTGTCTATCAGTGTGTGTCTATCAGTGTCTATCAGTCTGTGTCTATCAGTGTGTATCAGTGTGTGTGTCTATCAGTGTGAATCAGTGTGTGTGTCTATCAGTGTGTACCTGTGTCTGTCTATCAGTGTGTATCTGTGTGTGTGTCTATCAGTGTGTATCTGTGTCTGGGTCTATCAGTGAGTATCTGTGTCTGTCTACCATTGTGTACCTGCGTCTGTCTATCAGTGTGTATCAGTGTGTGTGTTTACCAGTGTGCATCAGTGTGTGTGTCTATCAGTGTGAATCAGTGTGTGTGTCTATCGGTGTGCATCAGTGTGTGTGTCTATCAGTGTGAATAAGTGTGTGTGTCTATCAGTGTGTACCTGTGTCTGTCTATCAGTGTGTACCTGTGTGTTTCTATCAATGAGTATCTGTAACTGTCTACCATTGTGTACCTGCGTCTGTCTATCAGTGTGTATCTGTGTGTGGGTCTATCAGTGTGTATCAGTGTGTGTGTCTATCAGTGTGTATCTGTGTCTGGGTCTATCAGTGTGTATCAGTGTGTGTGTCTATCAGTGTGTATCAGTGTGTGTGTCTATCAGTTTTGTATCAGTGTGTGTGTGTCTATCTCTGTGTTTCAGTGTGTGTGTCTATCAGTGTGTATCTGTGTGTGTGTGTCTATCAGTGTGTAGCTGTGTGTGTGTGCATCAGTGTGTGTGTCTATCAGTGTGAAACTGTGTCTGTCTATCAGTGTGAACCTGTGTCTGTCTATCAGTGTGTACCTGTGTCTGTCTATCACTGTGTATCGGTGTGTGTCTATCAGTGTGTACCAGTGTTTTTTTCTATCAGTGTGTATCTGTGTGTGTGTCTATCTCTGTGTATCTGTGTGTGTGTCTATCTCTGTGTATCAGTGTGTGTGTCTATCAGTGTGTATCTGTATGTGTGTCTAGCAGTGTGTAGCTGTTTGTGTGTCTATCAGTGTGTATCTGTGTCTGTCTATCAGTGAGTATCAGTGGGTATCTATGAGTGAGTATCTGTGTCTGTCTACCAGTGTGTACCTGCGTCTGTCTATCAGTGTGTATCAGTGTGTGTGTCTATCAGTGTGTATCTGTGTGAGGGTCTATCCTTGTGTATCAGTGTGTGTGTCTATCAGTGTGTATCTGTGTGTGTGTCTATCAGTATGTATCTGTGTGTGTGTCAATCAGTGTGTATCTGTGTCTGTGACTCAGTGTGTATCTGTGTGTGTGTCTATCAGTGTGTATCTGTGTGCGGGTCTATAAGTATGTACCTGTGTGTGTCGATGAGTGAGTATCTGTGTCTGTCTATCAGTGTGTATCTGTGTGTGTGTCTATCAGTGTGTATCAGTGTATGTCTATCAGTATGTATCTGTGTGTGTGTCTTTAAGTGTGTCTCAGTGTGTGTGTCCATCAGTGTGTATCTTTGACTGTCTATCAGTGTGTACCTGTGTGTTTTTATCAGTGTGTGTCTGTGTGTGTCTATCAGTGTGTGTGTCTATCAGTGTGTATTAGTGTGTCTCTATCAGTGTGTATCTGTGTGTGTGTCTCTCTCTGTGTATCAGTGTGTGTGTCTATCAGTGTGTATCTGTGTCGGGGTCTATCAGTGTGTATCAGTGTGTGTGTCTATCAGTGTGTGTCTGTGTGTCTGTCTATCAGTGTGTATCAGTGTGTGTCCATCAGTGTGTATCTTTGACTGTCTATCAGTGTGTGCCTGTGTGTGTCTATCAGTGTGCATCTGTGTGTGTCTATCAGTGTGTATCTGTGTGTGTCTATCAGTGTGTATCTGTGTGTGTGTCTATTTCTGTGTATCAGTGTGTGTGTCTATCAGTGTGTTTCAGTGTGTGTGTCTATCAGTGTGTATCTGTGTGTGTGTCTGTCAGTGTGTAGCTGTGTGTCTGTGTATCAGTGTGTGTGTCTATCAGTGTGAACCTGTGTCCGTCTATCAGTGTGTACATGTGTCTGTCTATCAGTGTGTATCTGTGTGTGTCAAACAGTGTGTGCCAGTGTGTGTGTCTATCAGTGTGTATCTGTGTGTGTGTCTATCAGTGTGTATCAGTGTGTGTGTCTATCAGTGTGTATCTGTGTGTCTGTCTATCAGTGTGTATCTGTCTGTGTGTCTATCAGTGCGCATCTGTGTGTGGGTCTATCAGTGTGTATCAGTGTGTGTGTCGATCAGTGTGTACCTGTGACTGTCTGTCAGTGTGTACCTGTGTGTTTCTATCAATGAGTATCTGTGTCTGTCTACCAGTGTGTACCTGCGTCTGTCTATCAGTGTGTATCTCTGTGTGTGTCTATCAGTGTGTATCTGTGTGTGGGTCTATCAGTGTGTATCAGTGTGTGAGTCTATCAGTGTGTATCTGTGTCTGGGTCTATCAGTGTGTGTGTCTATCAGTGTGTATCAGTGTGTGTGTCTATCAGTGTGTATCACTGTGTGTGTCTATCTCTGTGTTTCAGTGTGTGTGTCTATCAGTGTGTATCTGTGTGTGTGTGTCTATCAGTGTGTAGCTGTGTGTGTGTGCATCAGTGTGTGTGTCTATCAGTGTGAACCTGTGTCTGTCTATCAGTGTGTACCTGTGTCTGTCTATCAGTGTGTATCTTTGTGTGTTTAAAAGTTTGTATCTGTGTGTGTCTATCAGTGTGTATCAGTGTGTGTGTCTATCAGTGTGTATCAGTGTGTGTGTCTATCAGTGTGTATCAGTGTGTGTGTCTATCTCTGTGTTTCAGTGTGTGTGCCTATCAGTGTGTATCTGTGTGTGTGTGTGTATCAGTGTGTAGCTGTGTGTGTGTGTATCAGTGTGTGTGTCTATCAGTGTGAACCTGTGTCTGTCTATCAGTGTGTACCTGTGTCTGTCTACCAGTGTGTATCTGTGTGTGTGTCTATCAGTGTGTACCAGTGTGTTTGTCTATCAGTGTGTATCTGTGTGTGTGTCTATCTCTGTTTATCTGTGTGTGTGTCTATCTCTGTGTATCAGTGTGTGTGTCTATCTGTGTATCTGTGTGTGTGTATATCAGTGTGTATCTGTTTGTGTGTCTATCTGTGTATCTGTGTGTGTGTCTATCAGTGTGTATCTGTTTGTGTGTCGATCAGTGTGTATCTGTGTCTGTCTATCAGTGTGTATCTGTTTGTGTGTCTATCAGTGAGTATCTGTGTCTGTGTCTATCTCTGTGTATCAGTGTGTGTGTCTATCAGTGTGTAACTGTGTGTGTGTCTATCAGTGTGTATCTGTGTGTGTGTCTATCAGT
Organism: Mustelus asterias; assembly: GCF_964213995.1. Lineage (NCBI taxonomy): Eukaryota > Metazoa > Chordata > Chondrichthyes > Carcharhiniformes > Triakidae > Mustelus > Mustelus asterias. The sequence goes on from NW_027590754.1 coordinate 29,279, forward strand.
GTGTATCTGTGTCTGTCTATCAGTGAGTATCAGTGTGTATCTATCAGTGTCTATCAGTGTGTGTCTATCAGTGTCTATCAGTGTGTGTGTCTATCAGTGTGCATCAGTGTGTGTGTCTATCAGTGTGAATCAGTGTGTGTGTCTATCAGTGTGTACCTGTGTCTGTCTATCAGTGTGTACCTGTGTGTTTCTATCAGTGAGTATCTGTGTCTGTCTACCAGTGTGTACCTGCGTCTGTCTATCAGTGTGTATCAGTGTGTGTGTCTATCAGTGTGTATCTGTGTGAGGGTCTATCCTTGTGTATCAGTGTGTGTGTCTATCAGTGTGTATCTGTGTGTGTGTCTATCAGTGTGTATCTGTGTGTGTGTCAATCAGTGTGTATCTGTGTCTGTGACTCAGTGTGTATCTGTGTGTGTGTCTATCAGTGTGTATCTGTGTGCGGGTCTATAAGTATGTACCTGTGTGTGTCGATGAGTGAGTATCTGTGTCTGTCTATCAGTGTGTATCTGTGTGTGTGTGTCTATCAGTGTGTATCAGTGTATGTCTATCAGTATGTATCTGTGTGTGTGTCTTTAAGTGTGTCTCAGTGTGTGTGTCCATCAGTGTGTATCTTTGATTGTCTATCAGTGTGTACCTGTGTGTGTCTATCAGTGTGTGTCTGTGTGTGTCTATCAGTGTGTGTGTCTATCAGTGTGTATTAGTGTATCTCTATCAGTGTGTATCTGTGTGTGTGTCTCTCTCTGTGTATCAGTGTGTGTGTCTATCAGTGTGTATCTGTGTCGGGGTCTATCAGTGTGTATCAGTGTGTGTGTCTATCAGTGTGTGTCTGTGTGTCTGTCTATCAGTGTGTATCAGTGTGTGTCCATCAGTGTGTATCTGTGTGTGTCTATCAGTGTGTATCTGTGTGTGTGTCTATTTCTGTGTATCAGTGTGTGTGTCTATCAGTGTGTTTCAGTGTGTGTGTCTATCAGTGTGTATCTGTGTGTGTGTCTGTCAGTGTGTAGCTGTGTGTCTGTGTATCAGTGTGTGTGTCTATCAGTGTGAACCTGTGTCCGTCTATCAGTGTGTACATGTGTCTGTCTATCAGTGTGTATCTGTGTGTGTCAAACAGTGTGTGCCAGTGTGTGTGTCTATCAGTGTGTATCTGTGTGTGTGTCTATCAGTGTGTATCAGTGTGTGTGTCTATCAGTGTGTATCTGTGTGTCTGTCTATCAGTGTGTATCTGTCTGTGTGTCTATCAGTGCGCATCTGTGTGTGGGTCTATCAGTGTGTATCAGTGTGTGTGTCGATCAGTGTGTACCTGTGACTGTCTGTCAGTGTGTACCTGTGTGTTTCTATCAATGAGTATCTGTGTCTGTCTACCAGTGTGTACCTGCGTCTGTCTATCAGTGTGTATCTCTGTGTGTGTCTATCAGTGTGTATCTGTGTGTGGGTCTATCAGTGTGTATCAGTGTGTGAGTCTATCAGTGTGTATCTGTGTCTGGGTCTATCAGTGTGTGTGTCTATCAGTGTGTATCAGTGTGTGTGTCTATCAGTGTGTATCACTGTGTGTGTCTATCTCTGTGTTTCAGTGTGTGTGTCTATCAGTGTGTATCTGTGTGTGTGTCTATCAGTGTGTAGCTGTGTGTGTGTGCATCAGTGTGTGTGTCTATCAGTGTGAACCTGTGTCTGTCTATCAGTGTGTACCTGTGTCTGTCTATCAGTGTGTATCTTTGTGTGTTTAAAAGTTTGTATCTGTGTGTGTCTATCAGTGTGTATCAGTGTGTGTGTCTATCAGTGTGTATCAGTGTGTGTGTCTATCAGTGTGTATCAGTGTGTGTGTCTATCTCTGTGTTTCAGTGTGTGTGCCTATCAGTGTGTATCTGTGTGTGTGTGTGTATCAGTGTGTAGCTGTGTGTGTGTGTATCAGTGTGTGTGTCTATCAGTGTGAACCTGTGTCTGTCTATCAGTGTGTACCTGTGTCTGTCTACCAGTGTGTATCTGTGTGTGTGTCTATCAGTGTGTACCAGTGTGTTTGTCTATCAGTGTGTATCTGTGTGTGTGTCTATCTCTGTTTATCTGTGTGTGTGTCTATCTCTGTGTATCAGTGTGTGTGTCTATCTGTGTATCTGTGTGTGTGTATATCAGTGTGTATCTGTTTGTGTGTCTATCTGTGTATCTGTGTGTGTGTCTATCAGTGTGTATCTGTTTGTGTGTCGATCAGTGTGTATCTGTGTCTGTCTATCAGTGTGTATCTGTTTGTGTGTCTATCAGTGAGTATCTGTGTCTGTGTCTATCTCTGTGTATCAGTGTGTGTGTCTATCAGTGTGTAACTGTGTGTGTGTCTATCAGTGTGTATCTGTGTGTGTGTCTATCAGTGTGTATCTGTGTCTGTCTATCAGTGAGTATCAGTGTGTATCTATCAGTGTGTATCAGTGTGTGTCTATCAGTGTCTATCAGTGTGTGTGTCTATCAGTGTGCATCAGTGTGTGTGTCTATCAGTGTGAATCAGTGTGTGTGTCTATCAGTGTGTACCTGTGTCTGTCTATCAGTGTGTACCTGTGTGTTTCTATCAGTGAGTATCTGTGTCTGTCTACCAGTGTGTACCTGCGTCTGTCTATCAGTGTGTATCAGTGTGTGTGTCTATCAGTGTGTATCTGTGTGAGGGTCTATCCTTGTGTATCAGTGTGTGTGTCTATCAGTGTGTATCTGTGTGTGTGTCTATCAGTGTGTATCTGTGTGTGTGTCAATCAGTGTGTATCTGTGTGTGTGTCTATCAGTGTGTATCTGTGTGCGGGTCTATAAGTATGTACCTGTGTGTGTCGATGAGTGAGTATCTGTGTCTGTCTATCAGTGTGTATCTGTGTGTGTGTGTCTATCAGTGTGTATCAGTGTATGTCTATCAGTATGTATCTGTGTGTGTGTCTTTAAGTGTGTCTCAGTGTGTGTGTCCATCAGTGTGTATCTTTGATTGTCTATCAGTGTGTACCTGTGTGTGTCTATCAGTGTGTGTCTGTGTGTGTCTATCAGTGTGTGTGTCTATCAGTGTGTATTAGTGTATCTCTATCAGTGTGTATCTGTGTGTGTGTCTCTCTCTGTGTATCAGTGTGTGTGTCTATCAGTGTGTATCTGTGTCGGGGTCTATCAGTGTGTATCAGTGTGTGTGTCTATCAGTGTGTGTCTGTGTGTCTGTCTATCAGTGTGTATCAGTGTGTGTCCATCAGTGTGTATCTTTGACTGTCTATCAGTGTGTGCCTGTGTGTGTCTATCAGTGTGCATCTGTGTGTGTCTATCAGTGTGTATCTGTGTGTGTCTATCAATGTGTATCTGTGTGTGTGTCTATTTCTGTGTATCAGTGTGTGTGTCTATCAGTGTGTATCTGTGTGTGCGTCTATAAGTGTGTATCAGTGTGTGTGTCTATCTCTGTGTTTCAGTGTGTGTGTCTATCAGTGTGTATCTGTGTGTGTGTCTATCAGTGTGTAGCTGTGTGTGTGTGTATCAGTGTGTGTGTCTATCAGTGTGAACCTGTGTCTGTCTATCAGTATGTACATGTGTCTGTCTATCAGTGTGTATCTGTGTGTGTCAATCAGTGTGTACCAGTGTGTGTGTCTATCAGTGTGTATCTGTGTGTGTGTCTATCAGTGTGTATCAGTGTGTGTGTCTATCAGTGTGTATCTGTGTGTGTGTCTATCAGTGCGCATCTGTGTGTGGGTCTATCAGTGTGTATCAGTGAGTGTGTCTATCTCTGTGTATCAGTTTGTGTGTCTATCAGTGTGTATCTATCTGTGTGTCTATCAGTTTGTATCAGTGAGTATCTATCAGTGTGTATCAGTGTGTGTCAATCAGTGTGTATCAGTGTGTGTGTCAATCAGTGCGTATCAGTGTGTGTGTCTATCAGTGTGTATCTGTGTGTCTGTCTATCAGTGTGTATCTGTGAGTGTGTCTATAAGTGTGTTTCAGTTTGGGGCCATCAGTGAGTATCAGTGTGTGTCTATCAGTATCTGTCTATCAGTGTGTATCAGTGTGTGTGTCTATCTGTGTGCGTCAGTGTGTGTGTCTATCAGTGTGAATCAGTGTGTGTGTCTATCAGTGTGTACCTGTGTCTGTCTATCAGTGTGTACCTGTGTGTATCTATCAGTGATTATCTGTGTCTGTCTACCAGTGTGTACCTGCGTCTGTCTATCAGTGTGTATCAGTGCGTGTGTCAACCAGTGTGCATCAGTGTGTGTGTCTATCAGTGTGAATCTGTGTGCGTGTATCAGTGTGTACCTGTGTTGTCTATCAGTGTGTACCTGTGTGTTTCTATCAATGAGTATCTGTGTCTGTCTAGCAGTGTGTACCTGCGTCTGTCTATCAGTGTGTATCTGTGTGTGTGTCTATCAGTGTGTATCTGTGTGTGGGTCTATCAGTGTGTATCAGTGTGTGTGTCTATCAGTGTGTATCTGTGTCTGGGTCTATCAGTGTGTATCAGTGTGTGCGTCTATCAGTGTGTATCAGTGTGTCTGTCTATCAGTGTGTATCTGTGTGTGTTTATCAGTTTGTATCAGTATGTGTCTATCAGTGTGTATCTGTTTGTGTGTCTATCTCTGTGTATCTGTGTGTGCGTCTATCAGTGTGCATCAGTGTGTGTGTGTCTATCTCTGTGTTTCAGTGTGTGTGTCTATCAGTGTGTATCTGTGTGTGTGTCTCTGAGTGTGCAGCTGTGTGTGTGTGTATCAGTGTGTGTGTCTATCAGTGTTAACCTGTGTCTGTCTATTAGTGTGTACCTGTGTCTGTCTATCAGTGTGTATCTGTGTGTGTGTCTATCAGTGTATACCAGTGTGTTTGTCTCTCAGTGTGTGTCTGTGTGTGCGACTATCTCTGTGTATCTGTGTGTGTCTATCTCTGTGTATCAGTGTGTGTGTCTATCAGTGAGTATCTGTGTCTGTGTCTATCTCTGCGTAGCAGTGTGTGTGTCTATCAGTGTGTATCTGTGTGTGTGTCTATCAGTGTGTATCTGTGTCTGTCTATCTGTGTGTTTCTGTGTGTGTCAATCAGTTTGTATCAGTGAGTATCTATCACTGTGTGTGTGTGTATCAGTGTTTGTGTCTATTAGTGTGAACCTGTATCTGTCTATCAGTGTGTATCTGTGTGTGTGTCTACCAGTGTGTTTGTCTCTCAGTGTGTATCTGTGTCTGTGTCTATCTCTGTGTATCAGTGTGTGTGTCTATCAGTGTGTATCTGTGTGTGTGTCTATCAGTGTGTATCTGTGTCTGTCTATCAGTGTGTTTCTGTGTGTGTCTATCAGTTTGTATCAGTGAGTATCTATCACTGCGTATCAGTGTGTGTGTCAATCAGTGTGTGTGTCTATGAGTCTGTATCTGTGTGTGTGTCTATCAGTGTGTATCTGTGTCTGTCTATCAGTGAGTATCAGTGTGTATCTATCAGTGTGTATCAGTGTGTGTCTGTCAGTGTTTATCAGTGTGTGTGTCTATCAGTGTGTATCTGTGTGTGTGTCTATCAGTGTGTATCAGTGTGTGTGTCTATCAGTGCGTATCTGTGTTTGGGTCAATCACTGTGTATCAGTGTGTGTGTCTATCTCTGTGTATCTGTGTTTGTCTATCAGTGAGTATCTGTGTCTGTGTCTATCATTGTGTATCAGTGTGTGTGTCTATCAGTGTGTATCAGTGTGTGTGTCTATCAGTGTGTATCAGTGTGTCTCTATCAGTGTGTATCTGTGTGTGTGTGTCTATCTCTGTGTATCAGTGTGTGTGTCTATCTCTGTGTATCAGTGTGTGTGTATATCAGTGTGTATCGGTGTGTGTGTCTCTCAGTGTGTATCTGTGTGTGTGTCTATCAGTTTGTATATGTGTGTGTGTCTATCAGTGAGTATCTGTTTCTGTGTCTATCTCTGTGTATCAGTGTGTGTGTCTATCAGTGTGTACCTGTGTGTGTGTCTATCAGTGCGTATCAGTGTGTGTGTCTATCAGTATGTATCTGTGTGTGTCTATCAGTGCGTATCTGTGTGTGTCTATCATTTTGTATCAGTGAGTATCTATTAGTGTGTATCAGTGTGTGTCAATCAGTGTGTATCAGTGTGTGTGTCTATCAGTGTGTATCTGTGTGTCGGTCTATCAGTGTGTATCAGTGTGTGTGTCTATAAGTATGTTTCAGTTTGGGTCCATCCGTGTGTATCAGTGTGTGTCTATCAGTATGTGTCTATCAGTGTGTATCAGTGTGTGTGTCTATCAGTGTGCATCAGTGTGTGTGTCTATCAGTGTGATTCAGTGTGTGTGTCTATCAGTGTGTACCTGTGTCTGTCTATCAGTGTGTACCTGTGTGTTTCTATCAGTGATTATCTGTGTCTGTCTACCAGTGTGTTCCTGCGTCTGTCTATCAGTGTGTATCAGTGTGTGTGTCTACCAGTGTGCATCAGTGTGTCTGTCTATCAGTTTGAATCAGTGTGTGTGTCTATCAGTATGCATCAGTGTGTGTGTCTATCAGTGTGAATCTGTGTGTGTGTCTATCAGTGTGTACCTGCGTCTGTCTATCAGTGTGTACCTGTGTGTTTCTATCAATGAGTATCTGTGTCTGTCCAACAGTGTGTACCTGCGTCTGTCTATCAGTGTGTATCTGTGTGTGTATCTATCAGTGTGTATCTCTGTCTGGGTCTATCAGTGTGTATCAGTGTGTGTGTCTATCAGTGTGTATCAGTGTGTGTGTTTATCAGTGTGTATCTGTGTGTGTTTATCAGTTTGTATCAGTGTGTGTCTATCAGTGTGTATCTGTGTGTGTGTGTCTATCTCTGTGTATCTGTGTGTGCGTCTATCAGTTTGTATCAGTGTGTGTGTCTATCTCTGTGTTTCAGTGTTTGTGTCTATCAATGTGTATCTGTGTGTGTGTCTATGAGTGTGTAGCTGTGTGTGTGTGTATCAGTTTGTGTGTCTATCAGTGTGAACCTGTGTCTTTCTATCAGTGTGTACCTGTGTCTGTCTATCAGTGTGTATCGGTGTGTGTGTCTATCAGTTTATAGCAGTGTGTTTGTCTATCAGTGTGTATCTGTGTGTGTGTCTATCTCTGTGTACCTGTGTGTGTCTATCTCTGTGTATCAGTGTGTGTGTCTATCAGTGAGTATCTGTGTCTGTGTCTATCTCTGTGTATCAGTGTGTGTGTCTATCAGCGTGTATCTGTGTGTGTGTGTCTATCAGTGTGTATCTGTGTCTGCCTATCAGTGTGTTTCTGTGTGTGTCTATCAGTTTGTATCAGTGAGTATCTATCACTGTGTATCAGTGTGTGTGTCATTCAGTGTGTGTGTCTATGAGTATGTATCTGTGTGTGTGTCTATCAGTGTGTATCTGTGTCTGTCTATCAGTGAGTATCAGAGTGCATCTATCAGTGTGTATCAGTGTGTGTCTATCAGTGTGTATCAGTGTGTGTGTCTATCAGTGTGCATCAGTGTGTGTGTCTATCAGTGTGAATCAGTGTGTGTGTCTATCAGTGTGTACCTGTGTCTGTCTATCAGTGTGTACCTGTGTGTTTCTATCAGTGAGTATCTGTGTCTGTCTACCAGTGTGTACCTGCGTCTCTCTTTCAGTGTGTATCAGTGTGTGTGTCTGTCAGTGTGTATCTGTGTGAGGGTCCATCCTTGAGTATCAGTGTGTGTGTCTATCAGTGTGTATCTGTGTGTGTGTCTATCAGTGTGTATCTGTGTGTGTGTCTATCAGTGTGTATCTGTGTGTGTGTATATCAGTGTGTATCTGAGTGTGTGTCTCAGTGTGTATCTGTGTGTGTGTCTATCAGTGTGTATCTGTGTGTGTGTGTCTATCAGCGTGTATCAGTGTGTGTGTCTGTCAGTGTGTATCTGTGTGCGGGTCTATCAGTATGTACCTGTGTGTGTCTATCAGTAAGTATCTGTGTCTGTCTATCACTCTGTATCTGTGTGTGTCTATCAGTGTGTATCTGTGTGTGTCTATCAGTGTGTATCAGTGTATGTCTATCAGTGTGTATCTGTGTGTGTGTCTTTCAGTGAGTATCTGTGTCTGTCTATCAGTGTGTATCTGTGTGTGTCTATCAGTGTGTATCTGTGTGTGTGTCTCTCAGTGTGTAACAGTGTATGTCTATCAGTGTGTATCTGTGTGTGTGTCTTTCAGTGTGTATCAGTGTGTGTGTCCATCAGTGTGTATCTTTGACTGTCTATCAGTGAGTACTTGTGTGTGTCTATCAGTGTGTGTCTGTGTGTGTCTATCAGTGTGTGTGTCTATCAGTGTATATCAGTGTGTCTCTATCAGTGTGTATCAGTGTGTGTGTCTATCTCTGTGTTTCAGTGTGTGTGTCGATCAGTGTGTATCTGTGTGTGTGTCTGTCAGTGTGTAGCTGTGTGTGTGTGTGTATCAGTGTGTGTGTCTATCAGTGTGAACCTGTGTCTGTCTATCATGGTGTACATGTGTCTGTCTATCAGTGTGTATCTGTGTGCGTCAATCAGTGTGTACCAGTGTGTGTGTCTATCAGTGTGTATCTGTGAGTGTGTCTATCAGTGTGTATCATTGTGTGTGTCTATCAGTGTGTATCTGTGTGTGAGTCTATCAGTGCGTGTCTGTGTGTGGGTCTATCAGTGTGTATCAGTGAGTGTGTCTATCTCTGCGTATCTGTGTGTGTCTATCAGTGAGTATCTGTGTCTGTGTCTATCATTGTGTATCAGTGTGTGTGTCTATCAGTGTGTATCAGTGTGTGTGTCTATCAGTGTTTCTCAGTGTGTCTCTATCAGTGTGTATCTGTGTGTGTGTCTATCTCTGTGTATCAGTGTGTGTGTCTATCTCTGTGTATCAGTGTGTGTGTATATCAGTGTGTATCTGTGTGTGTGTCTATCAGTTTGTATATGTGTGTGTGTGTCTATCTGTGAGTATCTGTGTCTGTGTCTATCTCTGTGTATCAGTGTGTGTGTATATCAGTGCGTATCTGTTTGTGTGTCTATCAGTATGTATCTGTGTGTGTCTATTAGTGTGTATCTGTGTGTGTCTATCAGCTTGTATCAGTGAGTATCTATCAGTGTGTATCGGTGTGTGTCAATCAGTGTGTATCAGTGTGTGCGTCTATCAGTGTGTATCTGTGTGTCTGTCTATCAGTGTGTATCTGTTTCTGTCTATCAGTGTGTAACAGTGTGTGTGTGTCTATAAGTGTGTTTCAGTTTGGGTCCATCAATGAGTATCAGTGTGTGTCTATCAGTGTGTGTCTATCAGTGTCTATCAGTCTGTGTCTATCAGTGTGTATCAGTGTGTGTGTCTATCAGTGTGAATCAGTGTGTGTGTCGATCAGTGTGTACCTGTGTCTGTCTATCAGTGTGTATCTGTGTGTGTGTCTATCAGTGTGTATCTGTGTCTGGGTCTATCAGTGAGTATCTGTGTCTGTCTACCATTGTGTACCTGCGTCTGTCTATCAGTGTGTATCAGTGTGTGTGTTTACCAGTGTGCATCAGTGTGTGTGTCTATCAGTGTGAATCAGTGTGTGTGTCTATCGGTGTGCATCAGTGTGTGTGTCTATCAGTGTGAATAAGTGTGTGTGTCTATCAGTGTGTACCTGTGTCTGTCTATCAGTGTGTACCTGTGTGTTTCTATCAATGAGTATCTGTAACTGTCTACCATTGTGTACCTGCGTCTGTCTATCAGTGTGTATCTGTGTGTGGGTCTATCAGTGTGTATCAGTGTGTGTGTCTATCAGTGTGTATCTGTGTCTGGGTCTATCAGTGTGTATCAGTGTGTGTGTCTATCAGTGTGTATCAGTGTGTGTGTCTATCAGTTTTGTATCAGTGTGTGTGTGTCTATCTCTGTGTTTCAGTGTGTGTGTCTATCAGTGTGTATCTGTGTGTGTGTGTCTATCAGTGTGTAGCTGTGTGTGTGTGCATCAGTGTGTGTGTCTATCAGTGTGAAACTGTGTCTGTCTATCAGTGTGAACCTGTGTCTGTCTATCAGTGTGTACCTGTGTCTGTCTATCACTGTGTATCGGTGTGTGTCTATCAGTGTGTACCAGTGTTTTTTTCTATCAGTGTGTATCTGTGTGTGTGTCTATCTCTGTGTATCAGTGTGTGTGTCTATCTCTGTGTATCAGTGTGTGTGTCTATCAGTGTGTATCTGTATGTGTGTCTAGCAGTGTGTATCTGTTTGTGTGTCTATCAGTGTGTATCTGTGTCTGTCTATCAGTGAGTATCAGTGTGTATCTATCAGTGTGTATCAGTGTGTGTCTATCAGTGTGTACCTGCGTCTGTCTATCAGTGTGTATCAGTGTGTGTGTCTATCAGTGTGTATCTGTGTGAGGGTCGATCCATGTGTATCAGTGTTTGTTTCTATCAGTGTGTATCTGTGTGTGTGTCTATCAGTGTGTATCAGCGTGTGTGTCTATCAGTGTGTATCTGTGTGTGTGTCTCAGTGTGTATCTGTGTGTGTGTCTATCAGTGTGTATCTGTGTGTGTGTCTATCAGCGTGTATCAGTGTGTGTGTCTATCAGTGTGTATCTGTGTGCGGGTCTATCAGTATGTACCTGTGTGTGTCTATCAGTGAGTATCTGTGTCTGTCTATCAGTGTGTATCTGTGTGTGTCTATCAGTGTGAATCAGTGTGTGTGTCTATCAGTGTGTACCTGTGTCTGTCTATCAGTGTGTACCTGTGTGTTTCTATCAGTGATTATCTGTGTCTGTCTACCAGTGTGTTCCTGCGTCTGTCTATCAGTGTGTATCAGTGTGTGTGTCTACCAGTGTGCATCAGTGTGTCTGTCTATCAGTTTGAATCAGTGTGTGTGTCTATCAGTATGCATCAGTGTGTGTGTCTATCAGTGTGAATCTGTGTGTGTGTCTATCAGTGTGTACCTGCGTCTGTCTATCAGTGTGTACCTGTGTGTTTCTATCAATGAGTATCTGTGTCTGTCCACCAGTGTGTACCTGCGTCTGTCTATCAGTGTGTATCTGTGTGTGTGTCTATCAGTGTGTATCTCTGTCTGGGTCTATCAGTGTGTATCAGTGTGTGTGTCTATCAGTGTGTATCAGTGTGTGTGTTTATCAGTGTGTATCTGTGTGTGTTTATCAGTTTGTATCAGTGTGTGTCTATCAGTGTGTATCTCTGTGTGTGTGTCTATCTCTGTGTATCTGTGTGTGCGTCTATCAGTTTGTATCAGTGTGTGTCTATCTCTGTGTTTCAGTGTTTGTGTCTATCAATGTGTATCTGTGTGTGTGTCTATGAGTGTGTAGCTGTGTGTGTGTGTATCAGTTTGTGTGTCTATCAGTGTGAACCTGTGTCTTTCTATCAGTGTGTACCTGTGTCTGTCTATCAGTGTGTATCGGTGTGTGTGTCTATCTCTGTGTATCTGTGTGTGTCTATCTCTGTGTATCAGAGTGTGTGTCTATCAGTGAGTATCTGTGTCTGTGTCTATCTCTGTGTATCAGTGTGTGTGTCTATCAGCGTGTATCTGTGTGTGTCTATCAGTGTGTATCTGTGTCTGTCTATCAGTGTGTTTCTGTGTGTGTCTATCAGTTTGTATCAGTGAGTATCTATCACTGTGTATCAGTGTGTGTGTCATTCAGTGTGTGTGTCTATGAGTATGTATCTGTGTGTGTGTCTATCAGTGTGTATCTGTGTCTGTCTATCAGTGAGTATCAGAGTGCATCTATCAGTGTGTATCAGTGTGTGTCTATCAGTGTGTATCAGTGTGTGTGTCTATCAGTGTGCATCAGTGTGTGTGTCTATCAGTGTGAATCAGTGTGTGTGTCTATCAGTGTGTACCTGTGTCTGTCTATCAGTGTGTACCTGTGTGTTTCTATCAGTGAGTATCTGTGTCTGTCTACCAGTGTGTACCTGCGTCTCTCTTTCAGTGTGTATCAGTGTGTGTGTCTGTCAGTGTGTATCTGAGTGAGGGTCCATCCTTGAGTATCAGTGTGTGTGTCTATCAGTGTGTATCTGTGTGTGTGTCTATCAGTGTGTATCTGTGTGTGTGTCTATCAGTGTGTATCTGTGTGTGTGTATATCAGTGTGTATCTGTGTGTGTGTCTCAGTGTGTATCTGTGTGTGTGTCTATCAGTGTGTATCTGTGTGTGTGTGTCTATCAGCGTGTATCAGTGTGTGTGTCTGTCAGTGTGTATCTGTGTGCGGGTCTATCAGTATGTACCTGTGTGTGTCTATCAGTAAGTATCTGTGTCTGTCTATCACTGTGTATCTGTGTGTGTCTATCAGTGTGTATCTGTGTGTGTCTATCAGTGTGTATCAGTGTATGTCTATCAGTGTGTATCTGTGTGTGTGTCTTTCAGTGAGTATCTGTGTCTGTCTATCAGTGTGTATCTGTGTGTGTCTATCAGTGTGTATCTGTGTGTGTGTCTCTCAGTGTGTAACAGTGTATGTCTATCAGTGTGTATCTGTGTGTGTTTCTTTCAGTGTGTATCAGTGTGTGTGTCCATCAGTGTGTATCTTTGACTGTCTATCAGTGAGTACTTGTGTGTGTCTATCAGTGTGTGTCTGTGTGTGTCTATCAGTGTGTGTGTCTATCAGTGTGTATCAGTGTGTCTCTATCAGTGTGTATCAGTGTGTGTGTCTATCTCTGTGTTTCAGTGTGTGTGTCGATCAGTGTGTATCTGTGTGTGTGTCTGTCAGTGTGTAGCTGTGTGTGTGTGTATCAGTGTGTGTGTCTATCAGTGTGAACCTGTGTCTGTCTATCAGTGTGTACATGTGTCTGTCTATCAGTGTGTATCTGTGTGCGTCAATCAGTGTGTACCAGTGTGTGTGTCTATCAGTGTGTATCTGTGAGTGTGTCTATCAGTGTGTATCAGTGTGTGTGTCTATCAGTGTGTATCTGTGTGTGAGTCTATCAGTGCGTGTCTGTGTGTGGGTCTATCAGTGTGTATCAGTGAGTGTGTCTATCTCTGCGTATCTGTGTGTGTCTATCAGTGAGTATCTGTGTCTGTGTCTATCATTGTGTATCAGTGTGTGTGTCTATCAGTGTGTATCAGTGTGTGTGTCTATCAGTGTTTCTCAGTGTGTCTCTATCAGTGTGTATCTGTGTGTGTGTCTATCTCTGTGTATCAGTGTGTGTGTCTATCTCTGTGTATCAGTGTGTGTGTATATCAGTGTGTATCTGTGTGTGTGTCTATCAGTTTGTATATGTGTGTGTGTGTCTATCTGTGAGTATCTGTGTCTGTGTCTATCTCTGTGTATCAGTGTGTGTGTATATCAGTGCGTATCTGTTTGTGTGTCTATCAGTATGTATCTGTGTGTGTCTATTAGTGTGTATCTGTGTGTGTCTATCAGCTTGTATCAGTGAGTATCTATCAGTGTGTATCAGTGTGTGTCAATCAGTGTGTATCAGTGTGCGCGTCTATCAGTGTGTATCTGTGTGTCTGTCTATCAGTGTGTATCTGTTTCTGTCTATCAGTGTGTAACAGTGTGTGTGTGTCTATAAGTGTGTTTCAGTTTGGGTCCATCAATGAGTATCAGTGTGTGTCTATCAGTGTGTGTCTATCAGTGTCTATCAGTCTGTGTCGATCAGTGTGTATCAGTGTGTGTGTCTATCAGTGTGAATCAGTGTGTGTGTCTATCAGTGTGTACCTGTGTCTGTCTATCAGTGTGTATCTGTGTGCGTGTCTATCAGTGTGTATCTGTGTCTGGGTCTATCAGTGAGTATCTGTGTCTGTCTACCATTGTGTACCTGCGTCTGTCTATCAGTGTGTATCAGTGTGTGTGTTTACCAGTGTGCATCAGTGTGTGTGTCTATCAGTGAGAATCAGTGTGTGTGTCTATCGGTGTGCATCAGTGTGTGTGTCTATCAGTGTGAATCAGTGTGTGTGTCTATCAGTGTGTACCTGTGTCTGTCTATCAGTGTGTACCTGTGTGTTTCTATCAATGAGTATCTGTAACTGTCTACCATTGTGTACCTGCGTCTGTCTATCAGTGTGTATCTGTGTGTGGGTCTATCAGTGTGTATCAGTGTGTGTGTCTATCAGTGTGTATCTGTGTCTGGGTCTATCAGTGTGTATCAGTGTGTGTGTCTATCAGTGTGTATCAGTGTGTGTGTCTATCAGTTTTGTATCAGTGTGTGTGTGTCTATCTCTGTGTTTCAGTGTGTGTGTCTATCAGTGTGTATCTGTGTGTGTGTCTATCAGTGTGTAGCTGTGTGTGTGTGCATCAGTGTGTGTGTCTATCAGTGTGAAACTGTGTCTGTCTATCAGTGTGAACCTGTGTCTGTCTATCAGTGTGTACCTGTGTCTGTCTATCACTGTGTATCTGTGTGTGTCTATCAGTGTGTACCAGTGTTTTTTTCTATCAGTGTGTATCTGTGTGTGTGTCTATCTCTGTGTATCTGTGTGTGTGTCTATCTCTGTGTATCAGTGTGTGTGTCTATCAGTGTGTATCTGTATGTGTGTCTAGCAGTGTGTATCTGTTTGTGTGTCTATCAGTGTGTATCTGTGTCTGTCTATCAGTGAGTATCAGTGTGTATCTATCAGTGTGTATCAGTGTGTGTCTATCAGTGTGTACCTGCGTCTGTCTATCAGTGTGTATCAGTGTGTGTCAATCAGTGTGTATCAGTGTGCGCGTCTATCAGTGTGTATCTGTGTGTCTGTCTATCAGTGTGTATCTGTTTCTGTCTATCAGTGTGTAACAGTGTGTGTGTGTCTATAAGTGTGTTTCAGTTTGGGTCCATCAATGAGTATCAGTGTGTCTCTATCAGTGTGTGTCTATCAGTGTCTATCAGTCTGTGTCGATCAGTGTGTATCAGTGTGTGTGTCTATCAGTGTGAATCAGTGTGTGTGTCTATCAGTGTGTACCTGTGTCTGTCTATCAGTGTGTATCTGTGTGTGTGTCTATCAGTGTGTATCTGTGTCTGGGTCTATCAGTGAGTATCTGTGTCTGTCTACCATTGTGTACCTGCGTCTGTCTATCAGTGTGTATCAGTGTGTGTGTTTACCAGTGTGCATCAGTGTGTGTGTCTATCAGTGAGAATCAGTGTGTGTGTCTATCGGTGTGCATCAGTGTGTGTGTCTATCAGTGTGAATCAGTGTGTGTGTCTATCAGTGTGTACCTGTGTCTGTCTATCAGTGTGTACCTGTGTGTTTCTATCAATGAGTATCTGTAACTGTCTACCATTGTGTACCTGCGTCTGTCTATCAGTGTGTATCTGTGTGTGGGTCTATCAGTGTGTATCAGTGTGTGTGTCTATCAGTGTGTATCTGTGTCTGGGTCTATCAGTGTGTATCAGTGTGTGTGTCTATCAGTGTGTATCAGTGTGTGTGTCTATCAGTTTTGTATCAGTGTGTGTGTGTCTATCTCTGTGTTTCAGTGTGTGTGTCTATCAGTGTGTATCTGTGTGTGTGTCTATCAGTGTGTAGCTGTGTGTGTGTGCATCAGTGTGTGTGTCTATCAGTGTGAAACTGTGTCTGTCTATCAGTGTGAACCTGTGTCTGTCTATCAGTGTGTACCTGTGTCTGTCTATCACTGTGTATCTGTGTGTGTCTATCAGTGTGTACCAGTGTTTTTTTCTATCAGTGTGTATCTGTGTGTGTGTCTATCTCTGTGTATCTGTGTGTGTGTCTATCTCTGTGTATCAGTGTGTGTGTCTATCAGTGTGTATCTGTATGTGTGTCTAGCAGTGTGTATCTGTTTGTGTGTCTATCAGTGTGTATCTGTGTCTGTCTATCAGTGAGTATCAGTGTGTATCTATCAGTGTGTATCAGTGTGTGTCTATCAGTGTGTACCTGCGTCTGTCTATCAGTGTGTATCAGTGTGTGTGTCTATCAGTGTGTATCTGTGTGAGGGTCGATCAGTGTGTATCAGTGGATGTCTATCAGTGTGTATCTGTGTGTGTGTCTTTCAGTGTGTCTCAGTGTGTGTGTCCATCAGTGTGTATCAGTGTGTGTGTCTATCAGTGTGTGTCTGTGTGTCTGTCTATCAGTGTGTATCAGTGTGTGTACATCAGTGTGTATCTTTGACTGTCTATCAGTGTGTGCCTGTGTGTGTCTATCAGTGTGCATCTGTGTGTGTCAATCAGTGTGTATCTGTGTGTGTCTATCAGTGTGTATCTGTGTGTGTGTCTATTTCTGTGTATCAGTGTGTGGGTCTATCAGTGTGTCTCTGTGTGTGTGTCTATAAATGTGTATCTGTGTGTGTGTCTCTCAGTGTGTAGCTGTGTGTGTGTGTATCAGTGTGTGTGTCTATCAGTGTGAACCTGTGTCTGTCTATCAGTGTGTACATGTGTCTGTCTATCAGTGTGTATCTGTGTGTGTCAATCAGTGTGTACCAGTGTGTGTGTGTCTATCAGTGTGTATCTGTGTGTGTGTCTATCATTGTGTATCAGTGTGTGTGTCTATCAGTGTGTATCTGTGTGTCTGTCTATCAGTGTGTATCTGTGTGTGTGTCTATCAGTGAGTATCTGTGTCTGTGTCTATCATTGTGTATCAGTGTGTGTGTCTATCAGTGTGTAGCAGTGTGTCTCTATCAGTGTGTATCTGTATGTGTGTCTACCTCTGTGTATCAGTGTGTGTGTCTATCTCTGTGTATCAGTGTGTGTGTATATCAGTGTGTATCGGTGTGTGTGTCTCTCAGTGTGTATCTGTGTGTGTGTCTATCAGTTTGTATAAGTGTGTGTGTCTATCAGTGAGTATCTGTGTCTGTGTCTATCTCTGTGTATCAGTGTGTGTGTCTATCAGTGTGTATCTTTGTGTGTGTCTATCAGTGCGTATCTGTTTGTGTGTCTATCAGTATGTATCTGTGTGTGTCTATTAGTGTGTATCTGTGTGTGTCTATCAGTTTGTATCAGTGAGTATCTATCAGTGTGTATCTGTTTCTGTCTATCAGTGTGTATCAGTGTGTGTGTCTATAAGTGTGTTTCAGTTTGGGTCCATCAGTGAGTATCAGTGTGTGTCTATCAGTGTGTGTCTATCAGTGTCAATCAGTGTGTGTCTATCAGTGTGTATCAGTGTGTGTGTCTATCAGTGTGAATCAGTGTGTGTGTCTATCAGTGTGTACCTGTGTTTGTCTATCAGTGTGTACCTGTGTGTTTCTATCAGTGAGTATCTGTGTCTGTCTACCATTGTGTACCTGCGTCTGTCTATCAGTGTGTATCTGTGTATCTGTCTATGTGTGCGTGTCTGTGTGTGGGTCTATCAGTGTGTATCAGTGAGTGTGTCTATCTCTGCGTATCTGTGTGTGTCTATCAGTGAGTATCTGTGTCTGTGTCTATCATTGTGTATCAGTGTGTGTGTCTATCAGTGTGTATCAGTGTGTGTGTCTATCAGTGTTTCTCAGTGTGTCTCTATCAGTGTGTATCTGTGTGTGTGTCTATCTCTGTGTATCAGTGTGTGTGTCTATCTCTGTGTATCAGTGTGTGTGTATATCAGTGTGTATCTGTGTGTGTGTCTATCAGTTTGTATATGTGTGTGTGTGTCTATCTGTGAGTATCTGTGTCTGTGTCTATCTCTGTGTATCAGTGTGTGTGTATATCAGTGCGTATCTGTTTGTGTGTCTATCAGTATGTATCTGTGTGTGTCTATTAGTGTGTATCTGTGTGTGTCTATCAGCTTGTATCAGTGAGTATCTATCAGTGTGTATCAGTGTGTGTCAATCAGTGTGTATCAGTGTGTGCGTCTATCAGTGTGTATCTGTGTGTCTGTCTATCAGTGTTTATCTGTTTCTGTCTATCAGTGTGTAACAGTGTGTGTGTGTCTATAAGTGTGTTTCAGTTTGGGTCCATCAATGAGTATCAGTGTGTGTCTATCAGTGTGTGTCTATCAGTGTCTATCAGTCTGTGTCTATCAGTGTGTATCAGTGTGTGTGTCTATCAGTGTGAATCAGTGTGTGTGTCTATCAGTGTGTACCTGTGTCTGTCTATCAGTGTGTATCTGTGTGTGTGTCTATCAGTGTGTATCTGTGTCTGGGTCTATCAGTGAGTATCTGTGTCTGTCTACCATTGTGTACCTGCGTCTGTCTATCAGTGTGTATCAGTGTGTGTGTTTACCAGTGTGCATCAGTGTGTGTGTCTATCAGTGTGAATCAGTGTGTGTGTCTATCGGTGTGCATCAGTGTGTGTGTCTATCAGTGTGAATCAGTGTGTGTGTCTATCAGTGTGTACCTGTGTGTTTCTATCAATGAGTATCTGTAACTGTCTACCATTGTGTACCTGCGTCTGTCTATCAGTGTGTATCTGTGTGTGGGTCTATCAGTGTGTATCAGTGTGTGTGTCTATCAGTGTGTATCTGTGTCTGGGTCTATCAGTGTGTATCAGTGTGTGTGTCTATCAGTGTGTATCAGTGTGTGTGTCTATCAGTTTTGTATCAGTGTGTGTGTGTCTATCTCTGTGTTTCAGTGTGTGTGTCTATCAGTGTGTATCTGTGTGTGTGTCTATCAGTGTGTAGCTGTGTGTGTGTGCATCAGTGTGTGTGTCTATCAGTGTAAAACTGTGTCTGTCTATCAGTGTGAACCTGTGTCTGTCTATCAGTGTGTACCTGTGTCTGTCTATCACTGTGTATCTGTGTGTGTCTATCAGTGTGTACCAGTGTTTTTTTCTATCAGTGTGTATCTGTGTGTGTGTCTATCTCTGTGTATCTGTGTGTGTGTCTATCTCTGTGTATCAGTGTGTGTGTCTATCAGTGTGTATCTGTATGTGTGTCTAGCAGTGTGTATCTGTTTGTGTGTCTATCAGTGTGTATCTGTGTCTGTCTATCAGTGAGTATCAGTGTGTATCTATCAGTGTGTATCAGTGTGTGTCTATCAGTGTGTACCTGCGTCTGTCTATCAGTGTGTATCAGTGTGTGTCTATCAGTGTGTATCTGTGTGAGGGTCGATCCATGTGTATCAGTGTTTGTTTCTATCAGTGTGTATCTGTGTGTGTGTCTATCAGTGTGTATCAGCGTGTGTGTCTATCAGTGTGTATCTGTGTGTGTGTCTCAGTGTGTATCTGTGTGTGTGTCTATCAGTGTGTATCTGTGTGTGTGTCTATCAGCGTGTATCAGTGTGTGTGTCTATCAGTGTGTATCTGTGTGCGGGTCTATCAGTATGTACCTGTGTGTGTCTATCAGTGAGTATCTGTGTCTGTCTATCAGTGTGTATCTGTGTGTGTCTATCAGTGTGTATCTGTGTGTGTGTCTATCAGTGTGTATCAGTGGATGTCTATCAGTGTGTATCTGTGTGTGTGTCTTTCAGTGTGTCTCAGTGTGTGTGTCCATCAGTGTGTATCAGTGTGTGTGTCTATCAGTGTGTGTCTGTGTGTCTGTCTATCAGTGTGTATCAGTTTGTGTACATCAGTGTGTATCTTTGACTGTCTATCAGTGTGTGCCTGTGTGTGTCTATCAGTGTGCATCTGTGTGTGTCTATCAGTGTGTATCTGTGTGTGTCTATCAGTGTGTATCTGCGTGTGTGTCTATTTCTGTGTATCAGTGTGTGGGTCTATCAGTGTGTCTCTGTGTGTGTGTCTATAAGTGTGTATCTGTGTGTGTGTCTCTCAGTGTGTAGCTGTGTGTGTGTGTATCAGTGTGTGTGTCTATCAGTGTGAACCTGTGTCTGTCTATCAGTGTGTACATGTGTCTGTCTATCAGTGTGTATCTGTGTGTGTCAATCAGTGTGTACCAGTGTGTGTGTCTATCAGTGTGTATCTGTGTGTGTGTCTATCATTGTGTATCAGTGTGTGTGTGTCTATCAGTGTGTATCTGTGTGTCTGTCTATCAGTGTGTATCTGTGTGTGTGTCTATCAGTGAGTATCTGTGTCTGTGTCTATCATTGTGTATCAGTGTGTGTGTCTATCAGTGTGTAGCAGTGTGTCTCTATCAGTGTGTATCTGTATGTGTGTCTACCTCTGTGTATCAGTGTGTGTGTCTATCTCTGTGTATCAGTGTGTGTGTATATCAGTGTGTATCGGTGTGTGTGTCTCTCAGTGTGTATCTGTGTGTGTGTCTATCAGTTTGTATAAGTGTGTGTGTCTATCAGTGAGTATCTGTGTCTGTGTCTATCTCTGTGTATCAGTGTGTGTGTCTATCAGTGTGTATCTTTGTGTGTGTCTATCAGTGCGTATCTGTTTGTGTGTCTATCAGTATGTATCTGTGTGTGTCTATTAGTGTGTATCTGTGTGTGTCTATCAGTTTGTATCAGTGAGTATCTATCAGTGTGTATCTGTTTCTGTCTATCAGTGTGTATCAGTGTGTGTGTCTATAAGTCTGTTTCAGTTTGGGTCCATCAGTGAGTATCAGTGTGTGTCTATCAGTGTGTGTCTATCAGTGTCAATCAGTGCGTGTCTATCAGTGTGTATCAGTGTGTGTGTCTATCAGTGTGAATCAGTGTGTGTGTCTATCAGTGTGTACCTGTGTTTGTCTATCAGTGTGTACCTGTGTGTTTCTATCAGTGAGTATCTGTGTCTGTCTACCATTGTGTACCTGCGTCTGTCTATCAGTGTGTATCTGTGTATCTGTCTATGAGTGTGTATCTGTGTGTGAGTCTATCAGTGCGTATCTGTGTGTGGGTCTATCAGTGTGTATCAGTGAGTGTTTCTATCTCTGTGTATCTGTGTGTGTCTATCAGTGAGTATCTGTGTCTGTTTCTATCATTGTGTATCAGTGTGTGTGTGTGTCTATCAGTGTGTATCAGAGTGTGTGTCTATCAGTGTTTCTCAGTGTGTCTCTATCAGTGTGTATCTGTGTGTGTGTCTATCTCTGTGTATCAGTGTGTGTGTCTATCAGTGTGTACCTGTGTGTGTGTCTATCAGTGCGTATCTGTGTGTGTGTCTATCAGTATGTATCTGTGTGTGTCTATCAGTGCGTATCTGTGTGTGTCTATCATTTTGTATCAGTGAGTATCTATTAGTGTGTATCAGTGTGTGTCAATCAGTGTGTATCAGTGTGTGTGTCTATCAGTGTGTATCTGTGTGTCGGTCTATCAGTGTGTATCAGTGTGTGTGTCTATAAGTGTGTTTCAGTTTGGGTCCATCCGTGTGTATCAGTGTGTGTCTATCAGTATGTGTCTATCAGTGTGTATCAGTGTGTGTGTCTATCAGTGTGCATCAGTGTGTGTGTCTATCAGTGTGAATCAGTGTGTGTGTCTATCAGTGTGTACCTGTGTCTGTCTATCAGTGTGTACCTGTGTGTTTCTATCAGTGATTATCTGTGTCTGTCTACCAGTGTGTTCCTGCGTCTGTCTATCAGTGTGTATCAGTGTGTGTGTCTACCAGTGTGCATCAGTGTGTCTGTCTATCAGTTTGAATCAGTGTGTGTGTCTATCAGTATGCATCATTGTGTGTGTCTATCAGTGTGAATCTGTGTGTGTGTCTATCAGTGTGTACCTGCGTCTGTCTATCAGTGTGTACCTGTGTGTTTCTATCAATGAGTATCTGTGTCTGTCCACCAGTGTGTACCTGCGTCTGTCTATCAGTGTGTATCTGTGTGTGTGTCTATCAGTGTGTATCTCTGTCTGGGTCTATCAGTGTGTATCAGTGTGTGTGTCTATCAGTGTGTATCAGTGTGTGTGTTTATCAGTGTGTATCTGTGTGTGTTTATCAGTTTGTATCAGTGTGTGTCTATCAGTGTGTATCTCTGTGTGTGTGTCTATCTCTGTGTATCTGTGTGTGCGTCTATCAGTTTGTATCAGTGTGTGTGTCTATCTCTGTGTTTCAGTGTTTGTGTCTATCAATGTGTATCTGTGTGTGTGTCTATGAGTGTGTAGCTGTGTGTGTGTGTATCAGTTTGTGTGTCTATCAGTGTGAACCTGTGTCTTTCTATCAGTGTGTACCTGTGTCTGTCTATCAGTGTGTATCGGTGTGTGTGTCTATCAGTTTATAGCAGTGTGTTTGTCTATCAGTGTGTATCTGTGTGTGTGTCTATCTCTGTGTATCTGTGTGTGTCTATCTCTGTGTATCAGTGTGTGTGTGTCTATCAGTGAGTATCTGTGTCTGTGTCTATCTCTGTGTATCAGTGTGTGTGTCTATCAGCGTGTATCTGTGTGTGTCTATCAGTATGTATCTGTGTCTGTCTATCAGTGTGTTTCTGTGTGTGTCTATCAGTTTGTATCAGTGAGTATCTATCACTGTGTATCAGTGTGTGTGTCATTCAGTGTGTGTGTCTATGAGTATGTATCTGTGTGTGTGTCTATCAGTGTGTATCTGTGTCTGTCTATCAGTGAGTATCAGAGTGCATCTATCAGTGTGTATCAGTGTGTGTCTATCAGTGTGTATCAGTGTGTGTGTCTATCAGTGTGCATCAGTGTGTGTGTCTATCAGTGTGAATCAGTGTGTGTGTCTATCAGTGTGTACCTGTGTCTGTCTATCAGTGTGTACCTGTGTGTTTCTATCAGTGAGTATCTGTGTCTGTCTACCAGTGTGTACCTGCGTCTCTCTTTCAGTGTGTATCAGTGTGTGTGTCTGTCAGTGTGTATCTGTGTGAGGGTCCATCCTTGAGTATCAGTGTGTGTGTCTATCAGTGTGTATCTGTGTGTGTGTCTATCAGTGTGTATCTGTGTGTGTGTCTATCAGTGTGTATCTGTGTGTGTGTATATCAGTGTGTATCTGTGTGTGTGTCTCAGTGTGTATCTGTGTGTGTGTCTATCAGTGTGTATCTGTGTGTGTGTGTCTATCAGCGTGTATCAGTGTGTGTGTCTGTCAGTGTGTATCTGTGTGCGGGTCTATCAGTATGTACCTGTGTGTGTCTATCAGTAAGTATCTGTGTCTGTCTATCACTGTGTATCTGTGTCTGTCTATCACTGTGTATCTGTGTGTGTCTATCAGTGTGTATCAGTGTATGTCTATCAGTGTGTATCTGTGTGTGTGTCTTTCAGTGAGTATCTGTGTCTGTCTATCAGTGTGTATCTGTGTGTGTCTATCAGTGTGTATCTGTGTGTGTGTCTCTCAGTGTGTAACAGTGTATGTCTATCAGTGTGTATCTGTGTGTGTGTCTTTCAGTGTGTAACAGTGTGTGTGTCCATCAGTGTGTATCTTTGACTGTCTATCAGTGAGTACTTGTGTGTGTCTATCAGTGTGTGTCTGTGTGTGTCTATCAGTGTGTGTGTCTATCAGTGTGTATCACTGTGTCTCTATCAGTGTGTATCAGTGTCTGTGTCTATCTCTGTGTTTCAGTGTGTGTGTCGATCAGTGTGTATCTGTGTGTGTGTCTGTCAGTGTGTAGCTGTGTGTGTGTGCATCAGTGTGTGTGTCTATCAGTGTGAACCTGTGTCTGTCTATCAGTGTGTACATGTGTCTGTCTATCAGTGTGTATCTGTGTGCGTCAATCAGTGTGTACCAGTGTGTGTGTCTATCAGTGTTTATCTGTGAGTGTGTCTATCAGTGTGTATCAGTGTGTGTGTCTATCAGTGTGTATCTGTGTGTGAGTCTATCAGTGCGTGTCTGTGTGTGGGTCTATCAGTGTGTATCAGTGAGTGTGTCTATCTCTGCGTATCTGTGTGTGTCTATCAGTGAGTATCTGTGTCTGTGTCTATCATTGTGTATCAGTGTGTGTGTCTATCAGTGTGTATCAGTGTGTGTGTCTATCAGTGTTTCTCAGTGTGTCTCTATCAGTGTGTATCTGTGTGTGTGTCTATCTCTGTGTATCAGTGTGTGTGTCTATCTCTGTGTATCAGTGTGTGTGTATATCAGTGTGTATCTGTGTGTGTGTCTATCAGTTTGTATATGTGTGTGTGTGTCTATCTGTGAGTATCTGTGTCTGTGTCTATCTCTGTGTATCAGTGTGTGTGTATATCAGTGCGTATCTGTTTGTGTGTCTATCAGTATGTATCTGTGTGTGTCTATTAGTGTGTATCTGTGTGTGTCTATCAGCTTGTATCAGTGAGTATCTATCAGTGTGTATCAGTGTGTGTCAATCAGTGTGTATCAGTGTGTGCGTCTATCAGTGTGTATCTATGTGTCTGTCTATCAGTGTGTATCTGTTTCTGTCTATCAGTGTGTAACAGTGTGTGTGTGTCTATAAGTGTGTTTCAGTTTGGGTCCATCAATGAGTATCAGTGTGTGTCTATCAGTGTGTGTCTATCAGTGTCTATCAGTCTGTGTCGATCAGTGTGTATCAGTGTGTGTGTCTATCAGTGTGAGTCAGTGTGTGTGTCTATCAGTGTGTACCTGTGTCTGTCTATCAGTGTGTATCTGTGTGTGTGTCTATCAGTGTGTATCTGTGTCTGGGTCTATCAGTGAGTATCTGTGTCTGTCTACCATTGTGTACCTGCGTCTGTCTATCAGTGTGTATCAGTGTGTGTGTTTACCAGTGTGCATCAGTGTGTGTGTCTATCAGTGAGAATCAGTGTGTGTGTCTATCGGTGTGCATCAGTGTGTGTGTCTATCAGTGTGAATCAGTGTGTCTGTCTATCAGTGTGTACCTGTGTGTTTCTATCAGTGATTATCTGTGTCTGTCTACCAGTGTGTTCCTGCGTCTGTCTATCAGTGTGTATCAGTGTGTGTGTCTACCAGTGTGCATCAGTGTGTCTGTCTATCAGTTTGAATCAGTGTGTGTGTCTATCAGTATGCATCAGTGTGTGTGTCTATCAGTGTTAATCTGTGTGTGTGTGTCTATCAGTGTGTACCTGCGTCTGTCTATCAGTGTGTACCTGTGTGTTTCTATCAATGAGTATCTGTGTCTGTCCACCAGTGTGTACCTGCGTCTGTCTATCAGTGTGTATCTGTGTGTGTGTCTATCAGTGTGTATCTCTGTCTGGGTCTATCAGTGTGTATCAGTGTGTGTGTCTATCAGTGTGTATCAGTGTGTGTGTTTATCAGTGTGTATCTGTGTGTGTTTATCAGTTTGTATCAGTGTGTGTCTATCAGTGTGTATCTCTGTGTGTGTGTCTATCTCTGTGTATCTGTGTGTGCGTCTATCAGTTTGTATCAGTGTGTGTGTCTATCTCTGTGTTTCAGTGTTTGTGTCTATCAATGTGTATCTGTGTGTGTGTCTATGAGTGTGTAGCTGTGTGTGTGTGTATCAGTTTGTGTGTCTATCAGTGTGAACCTGTGTCTTTCTATCAGTGTGTACCTGTGTCTGTCTATCAGTGTGTATCGGTGTGTGTGTCTATCAGTTTATAGCAGTGTGTTTGTCTATCAGTGTGTATCTGTGTGTGTGTCTATCTCTGTGTATCTGTGTGTGTCTATCTCTGTGTATCAGTGTGTGTGTGTCTATCAGTGAGTATCTGTGTCTGTGTCTATCTCTGTGTATCAGTGTGTGTGTCTATCAGCGTGTATCTGTGTGTGTCTATCAGTGTGTATCTGTGTCTGTCTATCAGTGTGTTTCTGTGTGTGTCTATCAGTTTGTATCAGTGAGTATCTATCACTGTGTATCAGTGTGTGTGTCATTCAGTGTGTGTGTCTATGAGTATGTATCTGTGTGTGTGTCTATAAGTGTGTATCTGTGTCTGTCTATCAGTGAGTATCAGAGTGCATCTATCAGTGTGTATCAGTGTGTGTCTATCAGTGTGTATCAGTGTGTGTGTCTATCAGTGTGCATCAGTGTGTGTGTCTATCAGTGTGAATCAGTGTGTGTGTCTATCAGTGTGTACCTGTGTCTGTCTATCAGTGTGTACCTGTGTGTTTCTATCAGTGAGTATCTGTGTCTGTCTACCAGTGTGTACCTGCGTCTCTCTTTCAGTGTGTATCAGTGTGTGTGTCTGTCAGTGTGTATCTGTGTGAGGGTCCATCCTTGAGTATCAGTGTGTGTGTCTATCAGTGTGTATCTGTGTGTGTGTCTATCAGTGTGTATCTGTGTGTGTGTCTATCAGTGTGTATCTGTGTGTGTGTATATCAGTGTGTATCTGTGTGTGTGTCTCAGTGTGTATCTGTGTGTGTGTCTATCAGTGTGTATCTGTGTGTGTGTGTCTATCAGCGTGTATCAGTGTGTGTGTCTGTCAGTGTGTATCTGTGTGCGGGTCTATCAGTATGTACCTGTGTGTGTCTATCAGTAAGTATCTGTGTCTGTCTATCACTGTGTATCTGTGTGTGTCTATCAGTGTGTATCTGTGTGTGTCTATCAGTGTGTATCAGTGTATGTCTATCAGTGTGTATCTGTGTGTGTGTCTTTCAGTGAGTATCTGTGTCTGTCTATCAGTGTGTATCTGTGTGTGTCTATCAGTGTGTATCTGTGTGTGTGTCTCTCAGTGTGTAACAGTGTATGTCTATCAGTGTGTATCTGTGTGTGTGTCTTTCAGTGTGTATCAGTGTGTGTGTCCATCAGTGTGTATCTTTGACTGTCTATCAGTGAGTACTTGTGTGTGTCTATCAGTGTGTGTCTGTGTGTGTCTATCAGTGTGTGTCTATCAGTGTGTATCAGTGTGTCTCTATCAGTGTGTATCAGTGTGTGTGTCTATCTCTGTGTTTCAGTGTGTGTGTCGATCAGTGTGTATCTGTGTGTGTGTCTGTCAGTGTGTAGCTGTGTGTGTGTGTATCAGTGTGTGTGTCTATCAGTGTGAACCTGTGTCTGTCTATCAGTGTGTACATGTGTCTGTCTATCAGTGTGTATCTGTGTGCGTCAATCAGTGTGAACCAGTGTGTGTGTCTATCAGTGTGTATCTGTGAGTGTGTCTATCAGTGTGTATCAGTGTGTGTGTCTATCAGTGTGTATCTGTGTGTGAGTCTATCAGTGCGTGTCTGTGTGTGGGTCTATCAGTGTGTATCAGTGAGTGTGTCTATCTCTGCGTATCTGTGTGTGTCTATCAGTGAGTATCTGTGTCTGTGTCTATCATTGTGTATCAGTGTGTGTGTCTATCAGTGTGTATCAGTGTGTGTGTCTATCAGTGTTTCTCAGTGTGTCTCTATCAGTGTGTATCTGTGTGTGTGTCTATCTCTGTGTATCAGTGTGTGTGTCTATCTCTGTGTATCAGTGTGTGTGTATATCAGTGTGTATCTGTGTGTGTGTCTATCAGTTTGTATATGTGTGTGTGTGTCTATCTGTGAGTATCTGTGTCTGTGTCTATCTCTGTGTATCAGTGTGTGTGTATATCAGTGCGTATCTGTTTGTGTGTCTATCAGTATGTATCTGTGTGTGTCTATTAGTGTGTATCTGTGTGTGTCTATCAGCTTGTATCAGTGAGTATCTATCAGTGTGTATCAGTGTGTGTCAATCAGTGTGTATCAGTGTGTGCGTCTATCAGTGTGTATCTGTGTGTCTGTCTATCAGTGTGTATCTGTTTCTGTCTATCAGTGTGTAACAGTGTGTGTGTGTCTATAAGTGTGTTTCAGTTTGGGTCCATCAATGAGTATCAGTGTGTGTCTATCAGTGTGTGTCTATCAGTGTCTATCAGTCTGTGTCGATCAGTGTGTATCAGTGTGTGTGTCTATCAGTGTGAATCAGTGTGTGTGTCTATCAGTGTGTACCTGTGTCTGTCTATCAGTGTGTATCTGTGTGTGTGTCTATCAGTGTATATCTGTGTCTGGGTCTATCAGTGAGTATCTGTGTCTGTCTACCATTGTGTACCTGCGTCTGTCTATCAGTGTGTATCAGTGTGTGTGTTTACCAGTGTGCATCAGTGTGTGTGTCTATCAGTGAGAATCAGTGTGTGTGTCTATCGGTGTGCATCAGTGTGTGTGTCTATCAGTGTGAATCAGTGTGTGTGTCTATCAGTGTGTACCTGTGTCTGTCTATCAGTGTGTACCTGTGTGTTTCTATCAATGAGTATCTGTAACTGTCTACCATTGTGTACCTGCGTCTGTCTATCAGTGTGTATCTGTGTGTGGGTCTATCAGTGTGTATCAGTGTGTGTGTCTATCAGTGTGTATCTGTGTCTGGGTCTACCAGTGTGTATCAGTGTGTGTGTCTATCAGTGTGTATCAGTGTGTGTGTCTATCAGTTTTGTATCAGTGTGTGTGTGTCTATCTCTGTGTTTCAGTGTGTGTGTCTATCAGTGTGTATCTGTGTGTGTGTCTATCAGTGTGTAGCTGTGTGTGTGTGCATCAGTGTGTGTGTCTATCAGTGTGAAACTGTGTCTGTCTATCAGTGTGAACCTGTGTCTGTCTATCAGTGTGTACCTGTGTCTGTCTATCACTGTGTATCTGTGTGTGTCTATCAGTGTGTACCAGTGTTTTTTCTATCAGTGTGTATCTGTGTGTGTGTCTATCTCTGTGTATCTGTGTGTGTGTCTATCTCTGTGTATCAGTGTGTGTGTCTATCAGTGTGTATCTGTATGTGTGTCTAGCAGTGTGTATCTGTTTGTGTGTCTATCAGTGTGTATCTGTGTCTGTCTATCAGTGAGTATCAGTGTGTATCTATCAGTGTGTATCAGTGTGTGTCTATCAGTGTGTACCTGCGTCTGTCTATCAGTGTGTATCAGTGTGTGTGTCTATCAGTGTGTATCTGTGTGAGGGTCGATCAGTGTGTATCAGTGGATGTCTATCAGTGTGTATCTGTGTGTGTGTCTTTCAGTGTGTCTCAGTGTGTGTGTCCATCAGTGTGTATCAGTGTGTGTGTCTATCAGTGTGTGTCTGTGTGTCTGTCTATCAGTGTGTATCAGTGTGTGTACATCAGTGTGTATCTTTGACTGTCTATCAGTGTGTTCCTGTGTGTGTCTATCAGTGTGCATCTGTGTGTGTCAATCAGTGTGTATCTGTGTGTGTCTATCAGTGTGTATCTGTGTGTGTGTCTATTTCTGTGTATCAGTGTGTGGGTCTATCAGTGTGTCTCTGTGTGTGGGTCTATAAGTGTGTATCTGTGTGTGTGTCTCTCAGTGTGTAGCTGTGTGTGTGTGTATCAGTGTGTGTGTCTATCAGTGTGAACCTGTGTCTGTCTATCAGTGTGTACATGTGTCTGTCTATCAGTGTGTATCTGTGTGTGTCAATCAGTGTGTACCAGTGTGTGTGTGTCTATCAGTGAGTATCTGTAGGTGTGTCTATCATTGTGTATCAGTGTGTGTGTCTATCAGTGTGTAGCAGTGTGTCTCTATCAGTGTGTATCTGTATGTGTGTCTACCTCTGTGTATCAGTGTGTGTGTCTATCTCTGTGTATCAGTGTGTGTGTATATCAGTGTGTATGGGTGTGTGTGTCTCTCAGTGTGTATCTGTGTGTGTGTCTATCAGTTTGTATAAGTGTGTGTGTCTATCAGTGAGTATCTGTGTCTGTGTCTATCTCTGTGTATCAGTGTGTGTGTCTATCAGTGTGTATCTTTGTGTGTGTCTATCAGTGCGTATCTGTTTGTTTGTCTATCAGTATGTATCTGTGTGTGTCTATTAGTGTGTATCTGTGTGTGTCTATCAGTTTGTATCAGTGAGTATCTATCAGTGTGTATCTGTTTCTGTCTATCAGTGTGTATCAGTGTGTGTGTCTATAAGTGTGTTTCAGTTTGGGTCCATCAGTGAGTATCAGTGTGTGTCTATCAGTGTGTGTCTATCAGTGTCAATCAGTGTGTGTCTATCAGTGTGCATCAGTGTGTGTGTCTATCAGTGTGAATCAGTGTGTGTGTCTATCAGTGTGTACCTGTGTTTGTCTATCAGTGTGTACCTGTGTGTTTCTATCA
This sequence comes from Mustelus asterias, assembly GCF_964213995.1. Lineage (NCBI taxonomy): Eukaryota > Metazoa > Chordata > Chondrichthyes > Carcharhiniformes > Triakidae > Mustelus > Mustelus asterias. The sequence goes on from NW_027590754.1 coordinate 58,668, forward strand.
GTGAGTATCTGTGTCTGTCTACCATTGTGTACCTGCGTCTGTCTATCAGTGTGTATCTGTGTATCTGTCTATGAGTGCGTGTCTGTGTGTGGGTCTATCAGTGTGTATCAGTGAGTGTGTCTATCTCTGCGTATCTGTGTGTGTCTATCAGTGAGTATCTGTGTCTGTGTCTATCATTGTGTATCAGTGTGTGTCTCTATCAGTGTGTATCTGTGTGTGTGTCTATCTCTGTGTATCAGTGTGTGTGTCTATCTCTGTGTATCAGTGTGTGTCTCTATCAGTGTGTATCTGTGTGTGTGTCTATCTCTGTGTATCAGTGTGTGTGTCTATCTCTGTGTATCAGTGTGTGTGTATATCAGTGTGTATCTGTGTGTGTGTCTATCAGTTTTTATATGTGTGTGTGTGTCTATCTGTGAGTATCTGTGTCTGTGTCTATCTCTGTGTATCAGTGTGTGTGTATATCAGTGCGTATCTGTTTGTGTGTCTATCAGTATGAATCTGTGTGTGTCTATTAGTGTGTATCTGTGTGTGTCTATCAGCTTGTATCAGTGAGTATCTATCAGTGTGTATCAGTGTGTGTCAATCAGTGTGTATCAGTGTGTGCGTCTATCAGTGTGTATCTGTGTGTCTGTCTATCAGTTTTTTTTCTGTTTCTGTCTATCAGTGTGTAACAGTGTGTGTGTGTCTATAAGTGTGTTTCAGTTTGGGTCCATCAATGAGTATCAGTGTGTGTCTATCAGTGTGTGTCTATCAGTGTCTATCAGTCTGTGTCTATCAGTGTGTATCAGTGTGTGTGTCTATCAGTGTGAATCAGTGTGTGTGTCTATCAGTGTGTACCTGTGTCTGTCTATCAGTGTGTATCTGTGTGTGTGTCTATCAGTGTGTATCTGTGTCTGGGTCTATCAGTGAGTATCTGTGTCTGTCTACCATTGTGTACCTGCGTCTGTCTATCAGTGTGTATCAGTGTGTGTGTTTACCAGTGTGCATCAGTGTGTGTGTCTATCAGTGTGAATCAGTGTGTGTGTCTATCGGTGTGCATCAGTGTGTGTGTCTATCAGTGTGAATCAGTGTGTGTGTCTATCAGTGTGTACCTGTGTCTGTCTATCAGTGTGTATCTGTGTGTGTGTCTATCAGTGTGTATCTGTGTCTGGGTCTATCAGTGAGTATCTGTAACTGTCTACCATTGTGTACCTGCGTCTGTCTATCAGTGTGTATCTGTGTGTGGGTCTATCAGTGTGTATCAGTGTGTGTGTCTATCAGTGTGTATCTGTGTCTGGGTCTATCAGTGTGTATCAGTGTGTGTGTCTATCAGTGTGTATCAGTGTGTGTGTCTATCAGTTTTGTATCAGTGTGTGTGTGTCTATCTCTGTGTTTCAGTGTGTGTGTCTATCAGTGTGTATCTGTGTGTGTGTCTATCAGTGTGTAGCTGTGTGTGTGTGCATCAGTGTGTGTGTCTATCAGTGTGAAACTGTGTCTGTCTATCAGTGTGAACCTGTGTCTGTCTATCAGTGTGTACCTGTGTCTGTCTATCACTGTGTATCTGTGTGTGTCTATCAGTGTGTACCAGTGTTTTTTTCTATCAGTGTGTATCTGTGTGTGTGTCTATCTCTGTGTATCTGTGTGTGTGTCTATCTCTGTGTATCAGTGTGTGTGTCTATCAGTGTGTATCTGTATGTGTGTCTAGCAGTGTGTATCTGTTTGTGTGTCTATCAGTGTGTATCTGTGTCTGTCTATCAGTGAGTATCAGTGTGTATCTATCAGTGTGTATCAGTGTGTGTCTATCAGTGTGTACCTGCGTCTGTCTATCAGTGTGTATCAGTGTGTGTGTCTATCAGTGTGTATCTGTGTGAGGGTCGATCAGTGTGTATCAGTGGATGTCTATCAGTGTGTATCTGTGTGTGTGTCTTTCAGTGTGTCTCAGTGTGTGTGTCCATCAGTGTGTATCAGTGTGTGTGTCTATCAGTGTGTGCCTGTGTGTCTGTCTATCAGTGTGTATCAGTGTGTGTACATCAGTGTGTATCTTTGACTGTCTATCAGTGTGTGCCTGTGTGTGTCTATCAGTGTGCATCTGTGTGTGTCTATCAGTGTGTATCTGTGTGTGTCTATCAGTGTGTATCTGTGTGTGTGTCTATTTCTGTGTATCAGTGTGTGGGTCTATCAGTGTGTCTCTGTGTGTGTGTCTATAAGTGTGTATCTGTGTGTGTGTCTCTCAGTGTGTAGCTGTGTGTGTGTGTATCAGTGTGTGTGTCTATCAGTGTGAACCTGTGTCTGTCTATCAGTGTGTACATGTGTCTGTCTATCAGTGTGTATCTGTGTGTGTCAATCAGTGTGTACCAGTGTGTGTGTGTCTATCAGTGTGTATCTGTGTGTGTGTCTATCATTGTGTATCAGTGTTTGTGTCTATCAGTGTGTATCTGTGTGTCTGTCTATCAGTGTGTATCTGTGTGTGTGTCTATCAGTGAGTATCTGTGTCTGTGTCTATCATTGTGTATCAGTGTGTGTGTCTATCAGTGTGTAGCAATGTGTCTCTATCAGTGTGTATCTGTATGTGTGTCTACCTCTGTGTATCAGTGTGTGTGTCTATCTCTGTGTATCAGTGTGTGTGTATATCAGTGTGTATCGGTGTGTGTGTCTCTCAGTGTGTATCTGTGTGTGTGTCTATCAGTTTGTATAAGTGTGTGTGTCTATCAGTGAGTATCTGTGTCTGTGTCTATCTCTGTGTATCAGTGTGTGTGTCTATCAGTGTGTATCTTTGTGTGTGTCTATCAGTGCGTATCTGTTTGTGTGTCTATCAGTATGTATCTGTGTGTGTCTATTAGTGTGTATCTGTGTGTGTCTATCAGTTTGTATCAGTGAGTATCTATCAGTGTGTATCTGTTTCTGTCTATCAGTGTGTATCAGTGTGTGTGTCTATAAGTGTGTTTCAGTTTGGGTCCATCAGTGAGTATCAGTGTGTGTCTATCAGTGTGTGTCTATCAGTGTCAATCAGTGTGTGTCTATCAGTGTGTATCAGTGTGTATGTCTATCAGTGTGAATCAGTGTGTGTCTATCAGTGTGTACCTGTGTTTGTCTATCAGTGTGTACCTGTGTGTTTCTATCAGTGAGTATCTGTGTCTGTCTACCATTGTGTACCTGCGTCTGTCTATCAGTGTGTATCTGTGTATCTGTCTATGAGTGTGTATCTGTGTGTGAGTCTATCAGTGCGTATCTGTGTGTGTGTCTATCAGTGTGTATCTGTGTGTGTGTCTATCATTGTGTATCAGTGTTTGTGTCTATCAGTGTGTATCTGTGTGTCTGTCTATCAGTGTGTATCTGTGTGTGTGTCTATCAGTGAGTATCTGTGTCTGTGTCTATCATTGTGTATCAGTGTGTGTGTCTATCAGTGTGTAGCAATGTGTCTCTATCAGTGTGTATCTGTATGTGTGTCTACCTCTGTGTATCAGTGTGTGTGTCTATCTCTGTGTATCATAGTGTGTGTATATCAGTGTGTATCGGTGTGTGTGTCTCTCAGTGTGTATCTGTGTGTGTGTCTATCAGTTTGTATAAGTGTGTGTGTCTATCAGTGAGTATCTGTGTCTGTGTCTATCTCTGTGTATCAGTGTGTGTGTCTATCAGTGTGTATCTTTGTGTGTGTCTATCAGTGCGTATCTGTTTGTGTGTCTATCAGTATGTATCTGTGTGTGTCTATTAGTGTGTATCTGTGTGTGTCTATCAGTTTGTATCAGTGAGTATCTATCAGTGTGTATCTGTTTCTGTCTATCAGTGTGTATCAGTGTGTGTGTCTATAAGTGTGTTTCAGTTTGGGTCCATCAGTGAGTATCAGTGTGTGTCTATCAGTGTGTGTCTATCAGTGTCAATCAGTGTGTGTCTATCAGTGTGTATCAGTGTGTATGTCTATCAGTGTGAATCAGTGTGTGTCTATCAGTGTGTACCTGTGTTTGTCTATCAGTGTGTACCTGTGTGTTTCTATCAGTGAGTATCTGTGTCTGTCTACCATTGTGTACCTGCGTCTGTCTATCAGTGTGTATCTGTGTATCTGTCTATGAGTGTGTATCTGTGTGTGAGTCTATCAGTGCGTATCTGTGTGTGGGTCTATCAGTGTGTATCAGTGAGTGTGTCTATCTCTGTGTATCTGTGTGTGTCTATCAGTGAGTATCTGTGTCTGTTTCTATCATTGTGTATCAGTGTGTGTGTGTCTATCAGTGTGTATCAGAGTGTGTGTCTATCAGTGTTTCTCAGTGAGTCTCTATCAGTGTGTATCTGTGTGTGTGTCTATCTCTGTGTATCAGTGTGTGTGTCTATCTCTGTGTATCAGTGTGTGTGTATATCAGTGTGTATCTGTGTGTGTGTCTATCAGTTTGTATATGTGTGTGTGTTTCTATCTATGAGTATCTGTGTCTGTGTCTATCTCTGTGTATCAGTGTGTGTGTATATCAGTGTGTATCTGTGTGTGTGTCTCTCAGTGCGTATCTGTTTGTGTGTCTATCAGTATGTATCTGTGTGTGTCTATTAGTGTGTATCTGTGTGTGTCTATCGGTTTGTATCAGTGAGTATCTATCAGTGTGTATCAGTGTTTGTCAATCAGTGTGTATCAGTGTGTGCGTCTATCAGTGTGTATCTGTGTGTCTGTCTATCAGTGTGTATCTGTTTCTGTCTATCAGTGTGTAACAGTGTGTGTGTGTCTATAACTGTGTTTCAGTTTGGGTCCATCAATGAGTATCAGTGTGTGTCTATCAGTTTGTGTCTATCAGTGTCTATCAGTGTGTATCAGTGTGTGTGTCTATCAGTGTGAATCAGTGTGTGTGTCTATCAGTGTGAATCAGTGTGTGTGTCTATCAGTGTGTACCTGTGTCTGTCTATCAGTGTGTATCTGTGTGTGTGTCTATCAGTGTGTATCTGTGTCTGGGTCAATCAGTGAGTATCTGTGTCTGTCTACCATTGTGTACCTGCGTCTGTCTATCAGTGTGTATCAGTGTGTGTGTTTACCAGTGTGCATCAGTGTGTGTGTCTATCAGTGTGAATCAGTGTGTGTGTCTATCGGTGTGCATCAGTGTGTGTGTCTATCAGTGTGAATCAGTGTGTGTGTCTATCAGTGTGTACCTGTGTCTGTCTATCAGTGTGTACCTGTGTGTTTCTATCAATGAGTATCTGTAACTGTCTACCATTGTGTACCTGCGTCTGTCTATCAGTGTGTATCTGTGTGTGGGTCTATCAGTGTGTATCAGTGTGTGTGTCTATCAGTGTGTATCTGTGTCTGGGTCTATCAGTGTGTATCAGTGTGTGTGTCTATCAGTGTGTATCAGTGTGTGTGTCTATCAGTTTTGTATCAGTGTGTGTGTGTCTATCTCTGTGTTTCAGTGTGTGTGTCTATCAGTGTGTATCTGTGTGTGTGTCTATCAGTGTGTAGCTGTGTGTGTGTGTGCATCAGTGTGTGTGTCTATCAGTGTGAAACTGTGTCTGTCTATCAGTGTGAACCTGTGTCTGTCTATCAGTGTGTACCTGTGTCTGTCTATCACTGTGTATCTGTGTGTGTCTATCAGTGTGTACCAGTGTTTTTTTCTATCAGTGTGTATCTGTGTGTGCGTCTATCAGTGTGTATCTGTGTGTGTGTCTATCTCTGTGTATCAGTGTGTGTGTCTATCAGTGTGCATCTGTATGTGTGTCTAGCAGTGTGTATCTGTTTGTGTGTCTATCAGTGTGTATCTGTGTCTGTCTATCAGTGAGTATCAGTGGGTATCTATCAGTGTGTATCAGTGTCTGTCTATCAGTGTGTACCTGCGTCTGTCTATCAGTGTGTATCAGTGTGTGTGTCTATCAGTGTGTATCTGTGTGAGGGTCGATCAGTGTGCATCAGTGGATGTCTATCAGTGTGTATCTGTGTGTGTGTCTTTCAGTGTGTCTCAGTGTGTGTGTCCATCAGTGTGTATCAGTGTGTGTGTCTATCAGTGTGTGTCTGTGTGTCTGTCTATCAGTGTGTATCAGTGTGTGTACATCAGTGTGTATCATTGACTGTCTATCAGTGTGTGCCTGTGTGTGTCTATCAGTGTGCATCTGTGTGTGTCTATCAGTGTGTATCTGTGTGTGTCTATCAGTGTGTATCTGTGTGTGTGTCTATTTCTGTGTATCAGTGTGTGGGTCTATCAGTGTGTCTCTGTGTGTGTGTCTATAAGTGTGTATCTGTGTGTGTGTCTCTCAGTGTGTAGCTGTGTGTGTGTGTATCAGTGTGTGTGTCTATCAGTGTGAACCTGTGTCTGTCTATCAGTGTGTACATGTGTCTGTCTATCAGTGTGTATCTGTGTGTGTCAATCAGTGTGTACCAGTGTGTGTGTGTCTATCAGTGTGTATCTGTGTTTTTGTCTATCATTGTGTATCAGTGTGTGTGTCTATCAGTGTGTATCTGTGTGTCTGTCTATCAGTGTGTATCTGTGTGTGTGTCTATCAGTGAGTATCTGTGTCTGTGTCTATCATTGTGTATCAGTGTGTGTGTCTATCAGTGTGTAGCAAAGTGTCTCTATCAGTGTGTATCTGTATGTGTGTCTACCTCTGTGTATCAGTGTGTGTGTCTATCTCTGTGTATCAGTGTGTGTGTATATCAGTGTGTATCGGTGTGTGTGTCTCTCAGTGTGTATCTGTGTGTGTGTCTATCAGTTTGTATAAGTGTGTGTGTCTATCAGTGAGTATCTGTGTCTGTGTCTATCTCTGTGTATCAGTGTGTGTGTGTATCTTTGTGTGTGTCTATCAGTGCGTATCTGTTTGTGTGTCTATCAGTATGTATCTGTGTGTGTCTATTAGTGTGTATCTGTGTGTGTCTATCAGTTTGTATCAGTGAGTATCTATCAGTGTGTATCTGTTTCTGTCTATCAGTGTGTATCAGTGTGTGTGTCTATAAGTGTGTTTCAGTTTGGGTCCATCAGTGAGTATCAGTGTGTGTCTATCAGTGTGTGTCTATCAGTGTCAATCAGTGTGTGTCTATCAGTGTGTATCAGTGTGTATGTCTATCAGTGTGAATCAGTGTGTGTGTCTATCAGTGTGTACCTGTGTTTGTCTATCAGTGTGTACCTGTGTGTTTCTATCAGTGAGTATCTGTGTCTGTCTACCATTGTGTACCTGCGTCTGTCTATCAGTGTGTATCTGTGTATCTGTCTATGAGTGTGTATGTGTGTGTGAGTCTATCAGTGCGTATCTGTGTGTGGGTCTATCAGTGTGTATCAGTGAGTGTGTCTATCTCTGTGTATCTGTGTGTGTCTATCAGTGAGTATCTGTGTCTGTTTCTATCATTGTGTATCAGTGTGTGTGTGTCTATCAGTGTGTATCAGAGTGTGTGTCTATCAGTGTTTCTCAGTGTGTCTCTATCAGTGTGTATCTGTGTGTGTGTCTATCTCTGTGTATCAGTGTGTGTGTCTATCTCTGTGTATCAGTGTGTGTGTATATCAGTGTGTATCTGTGTGTGTGTCTATCAGTTTGTATATGTGTGTGTGTTTCTATCTATGAGTATCTGTGTCTGTGTCTATCTCTGTGTATCAGTGTGTGTGTATATCAGTGTGTATCTGTGTGTGTGTCTCTCAGTGCGTATCTGTTTGTGTGTCTATCAGTATGTATCTGTGTGTGTCTATTAGTGTGTATCTGTGTGTGTCTATCGGTTTGTATCAGTGAGTATCTATCAGTGTGTATCAGTGTTTGTCAATCAGTGTGTATCAGTGTGTGCGTCTATCAGTGTGTATCTGTGTGTCTGTCTATCAGTGTGTATCTGTTTCTGTCTATCAGAGTGTAACAGTGTGTGTGTGTCTATAACTGTGTTTCAGTTTGGGTCCATCAATGAGTATCAGTGTGTGTCTATCAGTTTGTGTCTATCAGTGTCTATCAGTGTGTATCAGTGTGTGTGTCTATCAGTGTGAATCAGTGTGTGTGTCTATCAGTGTGAATCAGTGTGTGTGTCTATCAGTGTGTACCTGTGTCTGTCTATCAGTGTGTATCTGTGTGTGTGTCTATCAGTGTGTATCTGTGTCTGGGTCAATCAGTGAGTATCTGTGTCTGTCTACCATTGTGTACCTGCGTCTGTCTATCAGTGTGTATCAGTGTGTGTGTTTACCAGTGTGCATCAGTGTGTGTGTCTATCAGTGTGAATCAGTGTGTGTGTCTATCGGTGTGCATCAGTGTGTGTGTCTATCAGTGTGAATCAGTGTGTGTGTCTATCAGTGTGTACCTGTGTCTGTCTATCAGTGTGTACCTGTGTGTTTCTATCAATGAGTATCTGTAACTGTCTACCATTGTGTACCTGCGTCTGTCTATCAGTGTGTATCTGTGTGTGGGTCTATCAGTGTGTATCAGTGTGTGTGTCTATCAGTGTGTATCTGTGTCTGGGTCTATCAGTGTGTATCAGTGTGTGTGTCTATCAGTGTGTATCAGTGTGTGTGTCTATCAGTTTTGTATCAGTGTGTGTGTGTCTATCTCTGTGTTTCAGTGTGTGTGTCTATCAGTGTGTATCTGTGTGTGTGTCTATCAGTGTGTAGCTGTGTGTGTGTGCATCAGTGTGTGTGTCTATCAGTGTGAAACTGTGTCTGTCTATCAGTGTGAACCTGTGTCTGTCTATCAGTGTGTACCTGTGTCTGTCTATCACTGTGTATCTGTGTGTGTCTATCAGTGTGTACCAGTGTTTTTTTCTATCAGTGTGTATCTGTGTGTGCGTCTATCAGTGTGTATCTGTGTGTGTGTCTATCTCTGTGTATCAGTGTGTGTGTCTATCAGTGTGTATCTGTATGTGTGTCTAGCAGTGTGTATCTGTTTGTGTGTCTATCAGTGTGTATCTGTGTCTGTCTATCAGTGAGTATCAGTGTGTATCTATCAGTGTGTATCAGTGTCTGTCTATCAGTGTGTACCTGCGTCTGTCTATCAGTGTGTATCAGTGTGTGTGTCTATCAGTGTGTATCTGTGTGAGGTTCGATCAGTGTGCATCAGTGGATGTCTATCAGTGTGTATCTGTGTGTGTGTCTTTCAGTGTGTCTCAGTGTGTGTGTCCATCAGTGTGTATCAGTGTGTGTGTCTATCAGTGTGTGTCTGTGTGTCTGTCTATCAGTGTGTATCAGTGTGTGTACATCAGTGTGTATCATTGACTGTCTATCAGTGTGTGCCTGTGTGTGTCTATCAGTGTGCATCTGTGTGTGTCTATCAGTGTGTATCTGTGTGTGTCTATCAGTGTGTATCTGTGTGTGTGTCTATTTCTGTGTATCAGTGTGTGGGTCTATCAGTGTGTCTCTGTGTGTGTGTCTATAAGTGTGTATCTGTGTGTGTGTCTCTCAGTGTGTAGCTGTGTGTGTGTGTATCAGTGTGTGTGTCTATCAGTGTGAACCTGTGTCTGTCTATCAGTGTGTACATGTGTCTGTCTATCAGTGTGTATCTGTGTGTGTCAATCAGTGTGTACCAGTGTGTGTGTGTCTATCAGTGTGTATCTGTGTGTGTGTCTATCATTGTGTATCAGTGTGTGTGTCTATCAGTGTGTATCTGTGTGTCTGTCTATCAGTGTGTATCTGTGTGTGTGTCTATCAGTGAGTATCTGTGTCTGTGTCTATCATTGTGTATCAGTGTGTGTGTCTATCAGTGTGTAGCAATGTGTCTCTATCAGTGTGTATCTGTATGTGTGTCTACCTCTGTGTATCAGTGTGTGTGTCTATCTCTGTGTATCAGTGTGTGTGTATATCAGTGTGTATCGGTGTGTGTGTCTCTCAGTGTGTATCTGTGTGTGTGTCTATCAGTTTGTATAAGTGTGTGGGTCTATCAGTGAGTATCTGTGTCTGTGTCTATCTCTGTGTATCAGTGTGTGTGTGTATCTTTGTGTGTGTCTATCAGTGCGTATCTGTTTGTGTGTCTATCAGTATGTATCTGTGTGTGTCTATTAGTGTGTATCTGTGTGTGTCTATCAGTTTGTATCAGTGAGTATCTATCAGTGTGTATCTGTTTCTGTCTATCAGTGTGTATCAGTGTGTGTGTCTATAAGTGTGTTTCAGTTTGGGTCCATCAGTGAGTATCAGTGTGTGTCTATCAGTGTGTGTCTATCAGTGTCAATCAGTGTGTGTCTATCAGTGTGTATCAGTGTGTATGTCTATCAGTGTGAATCAGTGCGTGTGTCTATCAGTGTGTACCTGTGTTTGTCTATCAGTGTGTACCTGTGTGTTTCTATCAGTGAGTATCTGTGTCTGTCTACCATTGTGTACCTGCGTCTGTCTATCAGTGTGTATCTGTGTATCTGTCTATGAGTGTGTATGTGTGTGTGAGTCTATCAGTGCGTATCTGTGTGTGGGTCTATCAGTGTGTATCAGTGAGTGTGTCTATCTCTGTGTATCTGTGTGTGTCTATCAGTGAGTATCTGTGTCTGTTTCTATCATTGTGTATCAGTGTGTGTGTGTCTATCAGTCTGTATCAGAGTGTGTGTCTATCAGTGTTTCACAGTGTGTCTCTATCAGTGTGTATCTGTGTGTGTGTCTATCTCTGTGTATCAGTGTGTGTGTCTATCTCTGTGTATCAGTGTGTGTGTATATCAGTGTGTATCTGTGTGTGTGTCTATCAGTTTGTATATGTGTGTGTGTTTCTATCTATGAGTATCTGTGTCTGTGTCTATCTCTGTGTATCAGTGTGTGTGTATATCAGTGTGTATCTGTGTGTGTGTCTCTCAGTGCGTATCTGTTTGTGTGTCTATCAGTATGTATCTGTGTGTGTCTATTAGTGTGTATCTGTGTGTGTCTATCGGTTTGTATCAGTGAGTATCTATCAGTGTGTATCAGTGTTTGTCAATCAGTGTGTATCAGTGTGTGCGTCTATCAGTGTGTATCTGTGTGTCTGTCTATCAGTGTGTATCTTTTTCTGTCTATCAGTGTGTAACAGTGTGTGTGTGTCTATAACTGTGTTTCAGTTTGGGTCCATCAATGAGTATCAGTGTGTGTCTATCAGTTTGTGTCTATCAGTGTCTATCAGTGTGTATCAGTGTGTGTGTCTATCAGTGTGAATCAGTGTGTGTGTCTATCAGTGTGAATCAGTGTGTGTGTCTATCAGTGTGTACCTGTGTCTGTCTATCAGTGTGTATCTGTGTGTGTGTCTATCAGTGTGTATCTGTGTCTGGGTCAATCAGTGAGTATCTGTGTCTGTCTACCATTGTGTACCTGCGTCTGTCTATCAGTGTGTATCAGTGTGTGTGTTTACCAGTGTGCATCAGTGTGTGTGTCTATCAGTGTGAATCAGTGTGTGTGTCTATCGGTGTGCATCAGTGTGTGTGTCTAGCAGTGTGAATCAGTGTGTGTGTCTATCAGTGTGTACCTGTGTCTGTCTATCAGTGTGTACCTGTGTGTTTCTATCAATGAGTATCTGTAACTGTCTACCATTGTGTACCTGCGTCTGTCTATCAGTGTGTATCTGTGTGTGGGTCTATCAGTGTGTATCAGTGTGTGTGTCTATCAGTGTGTATCTGTGTCTGGGTCTATCAGTGTGTATCAGTGTGTGTGTCTATCAGTGTGTATCAGTGTGTGTGTCTATCAGTTTTGTATCAGTGTGTGTGTGTCTATCTCTGTGTTTCAGTGTGTGTGTCTATCAGTGTGTATCTGTGTGTGTGTCTATCAGTGTGTAGCTGTGTGTGTGTGCATCAGTGTGTGTGTCTATCAGTGTGAAACTGTGTCTGTCTATCAGTGTGAACCTGTGTCTGTCTATCAGTGTGTACCTGTGTCTGTCTATCACTGTGTATCTGTGTGTGTCTATCAGTGTGTACCAGTGTTTTTTTCTATCAGTGTGTATCTGTGTGTGCGTCTATCAGTGTGTATCTGTGTGTGTGTCTATCTCTGTGTATCAGTGTGTGTGTCTATCAGTGTGTATCTGTATGTGTGTCTAGCAGTGTGTATCTGTTTGTGTGTCTATCAGTGTGTATCTGTGTCTGTCTATCAGTGAGTATCAGTGTGTATCTATCAGTGTGTATCAGTGTCTGTCTATCAGTGTGTACCTGCGTCTGTCTATCAGTGTGTATCAGTGTGTGTGTCTATCAGTGTGTATCTGTGTGAGGGTCAATCAGTGTGTATCAGTGGATGTCTATCAGTGTGTATCTGTGTGTGTGTCTTTCAGTGTGTCTCAGTGTGTGTGTCCATCAGTGTGTATCAGTGTGTGTGTCTATCAGTGTGTGTCTGTGTGTCTGTCTATCAGTGTGTATCAGTGTGTGTACATCAGTGTGTATCATTGACTGTCTATCAGTGTGTGCCTGTGTGTGTCTATCAGTGTGCATCTGTGTGTGTCTATCAGTGTGTATCTGTGTGTGTCTATCAGTGTGTATCTGTGTGTGTGTCTATTTCTGTGTATCAGTGTGTGGGTCTATCAGTGTGTCTCTGTGTGTGTGTCTATAAGTGTGTATCTGTGTGTGTGTCTCTCAGTGTGTAGCTGTGTGTGTGTGTATCAGTGTGTGTGTCTATCAGTGTGAACCTGTGTCTGTCTATCAGTGTGTACATGTGTCTGTCTATCAGTGTGTATCTGTGTGTGTCAATCAGTGTGTACCAGTGTGTGTGTGTCTATCAGTGTGTATCTGTGTGTGTGTCTATCATTGTGTATCAGTGTGTGTGTCTATCAGTGTGTATATGTGTGTGTGTCTATCAGTGAGTATCTGTGTCTGTGTCTATCATTGTGTATCAGTGTGTGTGTCTATCAGTGTGTAGCAATGTGTCTCTATCAGTGTGTATCTGTATGTGTGTCTACCTCTGTGTATCAGTGTGTGTGTCTATCTCTGTGTATCAGTGTGTGTGTATATCAGTGTGTATCGGTGTGTGTGTCTCTCAGTGTGTATCTGTGTGTGTGTCTATCAGTTTGTATAAGTGTGTGTGTCTATCAGTGAGTATCTGTGTCTGTGTCTATCTCTGTGTATCAGTGTGTGTGTGTATCTTTGTGTGTGTCTATCAGTGCGTATCTGTTTGTGTGTCTATCAGTATGTATCTGTGTGTGTCTATTAGTGTGTATCTGTGTGTGTCTATCAGTTTGTATCAGTGAGTATCTATCAGTGTGTATCTGTTTCTGTCTATCAGTGTGTATCAGTGTGTGTGTCTATAAGTGTGTTTCAGTTTGGGTCCATCAGTGAGTATCAGTGTGTGTCTATCAGTGTGTGTCTATCAGTGTCAATCAGTGTGTGTCTATCAGTGTGTATCAGTGTGTATGTCTATCAGTGTGAATCAGTGTGTGTGTCTATCAGTGTGTACCTGTGTTTGTCTATCAGTGTGTACCTGTGTGTTTCTATCAGTGAGTATCTGTGTCTGTCTACCATTGTGTACCTGCGTCTGTCTATCAGTGTGTATCTGTGTATCTGTCTATGAGTGTGTATGTGTGTGTGAGTCTATCAGTGCGTATCTGTGTGTGGGTCTATCAGAGTGTATCAGTGAGTGTGTCTATCTCTGTGTATCTGTGTGTGTCTATCAGTGAGTATCTGTGTCTGTTTCTATCATTGTGTATCAGTGTGTGTGTGTCTATCAGTGTGTATCAGAGTGTGTGTCTATCAGTGTTTCTCAGTGTGTCTCTATCAGTGTGTATCTGTGTGTGTGTCTATCTCTGTGTATCAGTGTGTGTGTCTATCTCTGTGTATCAGTGTGTGTGTATATCAGTGTGTATCTGTGTGTGTGTCTATCAGTTTGTATATGTGTGTGTGTTTCTATCTATGAGTATCTGTGTCTGTGTCTATCTCTGTGTATCAGTGTGTGTGTATATCAGTGTGTATCTGTGTGTGTGTCTCTCAGTGCGTATCTGTTTGTGTGTCTATCAGTATGTATCTGTGTGTGTCTATTAGTGTGTATCTGTGTGTGTCTATCGGTTTGTATCAGTGAGTATCTATCAGTGTGTATCAGTGTTTGTCAATCAGTGTGTATCAGTGTGTGCGTCTATCAGTGTGTATCTGTGTGTCTGTCTATCAGTGTGTATCTGTTTCTGTCTATCAGTGTGTAACAGTGTGTGTGTGTGTCTATAACTGTGTTTCAGTTTGGGTCCATCAATGAGTATCAGTGTGTGTCTATCAGTTTGTGTCTATCAGTGTCTATCAGTGTGTATCAGTGTGTGTGTCTATCAGTGTGAATCAGTGTGTGTGTCTATCAGTGTGTACCTGTGTCTGTCTATCAGTGTGTATCTGTGTGTGTGTCTATCAGTGTGTATCTGTGTCTGGGTCTATCAGTGAGTATCTGTGTCTGTCTAACATTGTGTACCTGCGTCTGTCTATCAGTGTGTATCAGTGTGTGTGTTTACCAGTGTGCATCAGTGTGTGTGTCTATCAGTGTGAATCAGTGTGTGTGTCTATCGGTGTGCATCAGTGTGTGTGTCTATCAGTGTGAATCAGTGTGTGTGTCTATCAGTAGGTACCTGTGTCTGTCTATCAGTGTGTACCTGTGTGTTTCTATCAATGAGTATCTGTGTCTGTCTACCAGTGTGTACCTGCGTCTGTCTATCAGTGTGTATCTGTGTGTGTGTCTATCAGTGTGTGGGTCTATCAGTGTGTATCAGTGTGTGTGTCTATCAGTGTGTATCTGTGTCTGGGTCTATCAGTGTGTATCAGTGTGTGTGTCTATCAGTGTGTATCAGTGTGTGTGTCTATCAGTGTGTATCAGTGTGTGTGTGTCTATCTCTGTGTTTCAGTGTGTGTGTCTATCAGTGTGTATCTGTGTGTGTGTCTATCAGTGTGTAGCTGTGTGTGTGTGCATCAGTGTGTGTGTCTATCAGTGTGAACCTGTGTCTGTCTATCAGTGTGTACCTGTGTCTGTCTATCAGTGTGTATCTGTGTGTGTTTATCTGTTTGTATCTGTGTGTGTCTATCAGTGTGTATCTGTGTGTGTGTCTATCTCTGTGTATCTGTGTGTGCGTCTATCAGTGTGTATCAGTGTGTGTGTCTATCTCTGTGTTTCAGTGTGTGTGTCTATCAGTGTGTATCTGTGTGTGTCTGTCAGTGTGTTGCTGTGTGTGTGTGTATCAGTGTGTGTGCCTATCAGTGTGAACCTGTGTCTGTCTATCAGTGTGTACCTGTGTCTGTCTATCACTGTGTATCTGTGTGTGTCTATCAGTGTGTACCAGTGTTTTTGTCTATCAGTGTGTATCTCTGTGTGCGTCTATCTCTGTGTATCTGTGTGTGTGTCTATCTCTGTGTATCAGTGTATGTGTCTATCAGTGTTTATCTGTATGTGTGTCTATCAGTGTGTATCTGTTTGTGTGTCTATCAGTGTATATCTGTGTCTGTCCATCAGTGAGTATCAGTGTGTATCTTTCAGTGTGTATCAGTGTGTGTCTATCAGTATGTACCTGCGTCTGTCTATCAGTGTGTATCAGTGCGTGTGTCTATCAGTGTGTATCTGTGTGAGGGCCTATCCATGAGTATCACTGTGTGTTTCTATCAGTGTGTATCTGTGTGTGTGTCTATCAGTGTGTATCAGCGTGTGTGTCTATCAGTGTGTATCTGTGTGTGTGTCTCAGTGTGCATCTGTGTGTGTGTCTATCAGTGTGTATCTGTGTGTGTGTCTATCAGCGTGTATCAGTGTGTGTGTCTATCAGTGAGTATCTGTGTGCGGGTCTATCAGTATGTACCTGATTGTGTCTATCAGTGAGTATCTGTGTCTGTCTATCAGTGTGTATATGTGTGTCTATCAGTGTGTATCTGTGTGTGTGTCTATCAGTGTGTATCAGTGTATGTCTATCAGTGTGTATCTGTGTGTGTGTCTTTCAGTGTGTCTCAGTGTGTGTGTCCATCAGTGTGTATCTTTGACTGTCTATCAGTGTGTACCTGTGTGTGTCTATGAGTGTGTGTCTGTGTGTGTCTATCAGTGTGTATGTCTATCAGTGTGTATTAGTGTGTCTCTATCAGTGTGTATCTGTGTGTGTGTCTATCTCTGTGTATCAGTGTGTGTGTCTATCAGTGTGTATCTGTGTCGGGGTCGATCAGTGTGTATCAGTGTGTGTGTCTATCAGTGTGTGTCTGTGTGTCTGTCTATCGGTGTGTATCAGTGTGTGTCCATCAGTGTGTGTCTTTGACTGTCTATCAGTGTTTGCCTGTGTGTGTCGATCAGTGTGCCTCTGTGTGTGTCAATCAGTGTGTATCTGTGTGTGTGTGTGTCTATCAGTGTGTATCTGTGTCTGGGTCTATCAGTGAGTATCTGTGTCCGTCTACCATTGTGTACCTGCGTCTGTGTTTCAGTGTGTATCAGTGTGTGTGTTTACCAGTGTGCATCAGTGTGTGTGTCTATCAGTGTGAATCAGTGTGTGTGTCTATCGGTGTGCATCAGTGTGTGTGTCTATCAGTGTGAATCAGTGTGTGTGTCTATCAGTAGGTACCTGTGTCTGTCTATCAGTGTGTACCTGTGTGTTTCTATCAATGAGTATCTGTGTCTGTCTACCAGTGTGTACCTGCGTCTGTCTATCAGTGTGTATCTGTGTGTGTGTCTATCAGTGTGTATCTGTGTGTGGGTCTATCAGTGTGTATCAGTGTGTGTGTCTAACAGTGTGTATCTGTGTCTGGGTCTATCAGTGTGTATCAGTGTGTGTGTCTATCAGTGTGTATCAGTGTGTGTGTCTATCAGTGTGTGTGTGTCTATCTCTGTGTTTCAGTGTGTGTGTCTATCAGTGTGTATCTGTGTGTGTGTCTATCAGTGTGTAGCTGTGTGTGTGTGCATCAGTGTGTGTGTCTATCAGTGTGAAAGTGTGTCTGTCTATCAGTGTGTACCGTGTCTGTCTATCAGTGTGTATCTGTGTGTGTTTATCAGTTTGTATCTGTGTGTGTCTATCAGTGTGTATCTGTGTGTGTGTCTATCTCTGTGTATCTGTGTGTGCGTCTATCAGTGTGTATCAGTGTGTGTGTCTATCAGTGTGTATCTGTGTCGGGGTCGATCAGTGTGTATCAGTGTGTGTGTCTATCAGTGTGTGTCTGTGTGTCTGTCTATCAGTGTGTATCAGTGTGTGTCCATCAGTGTGTATCTTTGACTGTCTATCAGTGTGTGCCTGTGTGTGTCGATCAGTGTGCATCTGTGTGTGTCTATCAGTGTGCATCTGTGTGTGTGTCTATCAGTGTGTATCTGTGTCTGGGTCTATCAGTGAGTATCTGTGTCCGTCTACCATTGTGTACCTGCGTCTGTGTTTCAGTGTGTATCAGTGTGTGTGTTTACCAGTGTGCATCAGTGTGTGTGTCTATCACTGTGAATCAGTGTGTGTGTCTATCGGTGTGCATCAGTGTGTGTGTCTATCAGTGTGAATCAGTGTGTGTGTCTATCAGTAGGTACCTGTGTGTGTCTATCAGTGTGTCCCTGTGTGTTTCTATCAATGAGTATCTGTGTCTGTCTACCAGTGTGTACCTGCGTCTGTCTATCAGTGTGTATCTGTGTGTGTGTCTATCAGTGTGTACCTGTGTGTGGGTCTATCAGTGTGTATCAGTGTGTGTGTCTATCAGTGTGTATCTGTGTCTGGGTCGATCAGTGTGTATCAGTGTGTGTGTCTATCAGTGTGTATCAGTGTGTGTGTCTATCAGTGTGTATCAGTGTGTGTGTCTATCAGTGTGTATCAGTGTATGTCTATCAGTGTGTATCTGTGTGTGTGTCTTTCAGTGTGTATCTGTGTGTGTGTCTCAGTGTGCATCTGTGTGTGTGTCTATCAGTGTGTATCTGTGTGTGTGTCTATCAGCGTGTATCAGTGTGTGTGTCTATCAGTGTGTATCTGTGTGCGGGTCTATCAGTATGTACCTGTGTGTGTCTATCAGTGAGTATCTGTGTCTGTCTATCAGTGTGTATCTGTGTGTCTATCAGTGTGTATCTGTGTGTGTGTCTATCAGTGTGTATCAGTGTATGTCTATCAGTGTGTATCTGTGTGTGTGTCTTTCAGTGTGTCTCAGTGTGTGTGTCCATCAGTGTGTATCAGTGTATGTCTATCAGTGTGTATCTGTGTGTGTGTCTTTCAGTGTGTCTCAGTGTGTGTGTCCATCAGTGTGTATCTTTGACTGTCTATCAGTGTGTACCTGTGTGTGTCTATCAGTGTGTGTCTGTGTGTGTCTATCAGTGTGTGTGTCTATCAGTGTGTATTAGTGTGTCTCTATCAGTGTGTATCTGTGTGTGTGTCTATCTCTGTGTATCAGTGTGTGTGGCTATCAGTGTGTATCTGTGTCGGGGTCTATCAGTGTGTATCAGTGTGTGTGTCTATCAGTGTGTGTCTGTGTGTCTGTCTATCAGTGTGTATCAGTGTGTGTCCATCAGTGTGTATCTTTGACTGTCTATCAGTGTGCATCTGTGTGTGTCTATCAGTGTGTATCTGTGTGTGTCTATCAGTGTGTATCTGTGTGTGTGTCTATTTCTGTGTATCAGTGTGTGTGTCTATCAGTGTGTATCTGTGTCTGCGTCTATCAGTGTGTATCAGTGTGTGTGTCTATCACTGTGTTTCAGTGTGTGTGTCTGTCAGTGTGTATCTGTGTGTGTGTCTATCTCTGTGTATCAGTGTGTGTGTCTATCAGTGTTTATCTGTATGTGTGTCTATCAGTGTGTATCTGTTTGTGTGTCTATCAGTGTATATCTGTGTCTGTCCATCAGTGAGTATCAGTGTGTATCTATCAGTGTGTATCAGTGTGTGTCTATCAGTATGTACCTACGTCTGTCTAAAAATTGTGTATCTGTGTGTGTGTCTATCAGTGTGTATCAGCGTGTGTGTCTATCAGTGTGTATCTGTGTGTGTGTCTCAGTGTGTATCTGTGTGTGTGTCTATCAGTGTGTATCAGCGTGTGTGTCTATCAGCGTGTATCAGTGTGTGTGTCTATCAGTGTGTATCTGTGTGCGGGTCTATCAGTATGTACCTGTGTGTGTCTATCAGTGAGTATCTGTGTCTGTCTATCAGTGTGTATCTGTGTGTCTATCAGTGTGTATCTCTGTGTGTGTCTATCAGTGTGTATCAGTGTATGTCTATCAGTGTGTATCTGTGTGTGTGTGTTTCAGTGTGTCTCAGTGTGTGTGTCCATCAGTGTGTATCTTTGACTGTCTATCAGTGTGTACCTGTGTGTGTCTATCAGTGTGTGTCTGTGTGTGTCTATCAGTGTGTGTGTCTATCAGTGTGTATTAGTGTGTCTCTATCAGTGTGTATCTGTGTGTGTGTCTATCTCTGTGTATCAGTGTGTGTGTCTATCAGTGTGTATCTGTGTCGGGGTCGATCAGTGTGTATCAGTCTGTGTCCATCAGTGTTTATCTTTGACTGTCTATCAGTGTGTGCCTGTGTGTGTCGATCAGTGTGCATCTGTGTGTGTCTATCAGTGTGTATCTGTGTGTGTGTCTATCAGTGTGTATCTGTGTCTGGGTCTATCAGTGAGTATCTGTGTCCGTCTACCATTGTGTACCTGCGTCTGTGTTTCAGTGTGTATCAGTGTGTGTGTTTACCAGTGTGCATCAGTGTGTGTGTCTATCAGTGTGAATCAGTGTGTGTGTCTATCGGTGTGCATCAGTGTGTGTGTCTATCAGTGTGAGTCAGTGTGTGTGTCTATCAGTAGGTACCTGTGTCTGTCTATCAGTGTGTACCTGTGTGTTTCTATCAATGAGTATCTGTGTCTGTCTACCAGTGTGTACATGCGTCTGTCTATCAGTGTGTATCTGTGTGTGTGTCTATCAGTGTGTATCTGTGTGTGGGTCCAGCAGTGTGTATCAGTATGTGTGTCTATCAGTGTGTATCTGTGTCTGGGTCTATCAGTGTGTATCAGTGTGTGTGTCTATCAGTGTGTATCAGTGTGTGTGTCTATCAGTGTGTATCAGTGTGTGTGTGTCTATCTCTGTGTTTCAGTGTGTGTGTCTATCAGTGTGTATCTGTGTGTGTGTCTATCAGTGTGTAGCTGTGTGTGTGTGCATCAGTGTGTGTGTCTATCAGTGTGAAACTGTGTCTGTCTATCAGTGTGTACCGTGTCTGTCTATCAGTGTGTATCTGTGTGTGTTTATCAGTTTGTATCTGTGTGTGTCTATCAGTGTGTATCTGTGTGTGTGTCTATCTCTGTGTATCTGTGTGTGCGTCTATCAGTGTGTATCAGTGTGTGTGTCTATCTCTGTGTTTCAGTGTGTGTGTCTATCAGTGTGTATCTGTGTGTGTCTATCAGTGTGTAGCTGTGTGTGTGTGTATCAGTGTGTGTGTCTATCAGTGTGAACCAGTGTCTGTCTATCAGTGTGTACCTGTGTCTGTCTATCACTGTGTATCTGTGTGTGTCTATCAGTGTGTACCAGTGTTTTTGTCTATCAGTGTGTATCTGTGTGTGTGTCTATCTCTGTGTATCTGTGTGTGTGTCTATCTCTGTGTATCAGTGTGTGTGTCTATCAGTGTGTATCTGTATGTGTGTCTATCAGTGTGTATCTGTTTGTGTGTCTATCAGTGTGTATCTGTGTCTGTCCATCAGTGAGTATCAGTGTGTATCTATCAGTGTGTATCAGTGTGTGTCTATCAGTCTGTACCTGCGTCTGTCTATCAGTGTGCATCAGTGTGTGTGTCTATCAGTGTGTATCTGTGTGATGGTCTATCCATGTGTATCAGTGTGTGTTTCTATCAGTGTATATCTGTGTATGTGTCTATCAGTGTGTATCAGCGTGTGTGTCTATCAGTGTGTATCTGTGTGTGTGTCTCATTGTGTATTTGTGTGTGTGTCTATCAGTGTGTATCTGTGTGTGTGTCAATCAGCGTGTATCAGTGTGTGTGTCTATCAGTGTGTATCTGTGTGCGGGTCTATCAGTATGTACCTGTGTGTGTCTATCAGTGAGTATCTGTGTCTGTCTATCAGTGTGTATCTGTGTGTGTCTATCAGTGTGTATCTGTGTGTGTGTCTATCAGTGTGTATCAGTGTATGTCTATCAGTGTGTATCTGTGTGTGTGTCTTTCAGTGTGTCTCAGTGTGTGTGTCCATCAGTGTGTATCTTTGACTGTCTATCAGTGTGTACCTGTGTGTGTCTATCAGTGTGTGTCTGTGTGTGTCTATCAGTGTGTGTGTCTATCAGTGTGTATTAGTGTGTCTCTATCAGTGTGTATCTGTGTGTGTGTCTATCTCTGTGTATCAGTGTGTGTGGCTATCTCTGTGTATCAGTGTGTGTGTCTATCAGAGTGTATCTGTTTGTGTGTCTATCAGTGTGTATCTGTGTCTGTCCATCAGTGAGTATCAGTGTGTATCTATCAGTGTGTATCAGTGTGTGTCTATCAGTGTGTACCTGCGTCTGTCTATCAGTGTGTATCAGTGTGTGTGTCTATCAGTGTGTATCTGTGTGAGGGTCTACCCATGTGTATCAGTGTGTGTTTCTATCAGTGTATATCTGTGTGTGTGTCTATCAGTGTGTATCAGCGTGTGTGTCTATCAGTGTGTATCTGTGTGTGTGTCTATCAGTGTGTATCAGTGTATGTCTATCAGTGTGTATCTGTGTGTGTGTCTTTCAGTGTGTCTCTGTGTGTGTGTCCATCAGTGTGTATCTTTGACTGTCTATCAGTGTGTACCTGTGTGTGTCTATCAGTGTGTGTCTGTGTGTGTCTATCAGTGTGTGTGTCTATCAGTGTGTATTAGTGTGTCTCTATCAGTGTGTATCTGTGTGTGTGTCTATCTCTGTGTATCAGTGTGTGTGGCTATCAGTGTGTATCTGTGTCGGGGTCTATCAGTGTGTATCAGTGTGTGTGTCTATCAGTGTGTGTCTGTGTGTCTGTCTATCAGTGTGCATCAGTGTGGGTCCATCAGTGTGTATCTTTGACTGTCTATCAGTGTGTGCCTGTGTGTGTCTATCAGTGTGCATCTGTGTGTGGCTATCAGTGTGTATCTGTGTGTGTCTATCAGTGTGTATCTGTGTGTGTGTCTATTTCTGTGTATCAGTGTGTGTGTCTATCAGTGTGTATCTGTGTCTGCGTCTATCAGTGTGTATCAGTGTGTGTGTCTATCACTGTGTTTCAGTGTGTTTGTCTATCAGTGTGTATCTGTGTGTGTGTCTAACTCTGTGTATCAGTGTGTGTGTCTATCAGTGTGTATCTGTTTGTGTGTCTATCAGTGTATATCTGTGTCTGTCCATCAGTGAGTATCAGTGTGTATCTATCAGTGTGTATCAGTGTGTGTCTATCAGTATGTACCTGCGTCTGTCTATCAGTGTGTATCTGTGTGTGTGTCTATCAGTGTGTATCAGCGTGTGTGTCTATCAGTGTGTATCTGTGTGTGTGTCTCAGTGTGTATCTGTGTGTGTGTCTATCAGTGTGTATCAGCGTGTGTGTCTATCAGCGTGTATCAGTGTGTGTGTCTATTAGTGTGTATCTGTGTGCGGGTCTATCAGTATGTACCTGTGTGTGTCTATCAGTGAGTATCTGTGTCTGTCTATCAGTGTGTATCTGTGTGTCTATCAGTGTGTATCTGTGTGTGTGTCTATCAGTGTGTATCAGTGTATGTCTATCAGTGTGTATCTGTGTGTGTGTGTTTCAGTGTGTCTCAGTGTGTGTGTCCATCAGTGTGTATCTTTGACTTTCTATCAGTGTGTACCTGTGTGTGTCTATCAGTGTGTGTCTGTGTGTGTCTATCAGTGTGTGTGTCTATCAGTGTGTATTAGTGTGTCTCTATCAGTGTGTATCTGTGTGTGTGTCTATCTCTGTGTATCAGTGTGTGTGTCTATCAGTTTGTATCTGTGTCGGGGTCGATCAGTGTGTATCAGTGTGTGTGTCTATCAGTGTGTGCCTGTGTGTCTGTCTATCAGTGTGTATCAGTGTGTGTCCATCAGTGTGTATTTTTGACTGTCTATCAGTGTGTGCCTGTGTGTGTCGATCAGTGTGCATCTGTGTGTGTCTATCAGTGTGTATCTGTGTGTGTGTCTATCAGTGTGTATCTGTGTCTGGGTCTATCAGTGAGTATCTGTGTCCGTCTACCATTGTGTACCTGCGTCTGTGTTTCAGTGTGTATCAGTGTGTGTGTTTACCAGTGTGCATTAGTGTGTGTGTCTATCAGTGTGAATCAGTGTGTGTGTGTCTATCGGTGTGCATCAGTGTGTGTGTCTATCAGTGTGAATCAGTGTGTGTGTCTATCAGTAGGTACCTGTGTCTGTCCATCAGTGAGTATCAGTGTGTATCTATCAGTGTGTATCAGTGTGTGTCTATCAGTGTGTACCTGCGTCTGTCTATCAGTGTGTATCAGTGTGTGTGTCTATCAGTGTGTATCTGTGTGATGGTCTATCCATGTGTATCAGTGTGTGTTTCTATCAGTGTATATCTGTGTATGTGTCTATCAGTGTCTATCAGCGTGTGTGTCTATCAGTGTGTATCTGTGTGTGTGTCTCATTGTGTATTTGTGTGTGTGTCTATCAGTGTGTATCTGTGTGTGTGTCAATCAGCGTGTATCAGTGTGTGTGTCTATCAGTGTGTATCTGTGTGCGGGTCTATCAGTATGTACCTGTGTGTGTCTATCAGTGAGTATCTGTGTCTGTCTATCAGTGTGTATCTGTGTGTGTCTATCAGTGTGTATCTGTGTGTGTGTCTATCAGTGTGTATCAGTGTATGTCTATCAGTGTGTATCTGTGTGTGTGTCTTTCAGTGTGTCTCAGTGTGTGTGTCCATCAGTGTGTATCTTTGACTGTCTATCAGTGTGTACCTGTGTGTGTCTATCAGTGTGTGTCTGTGTGTGTCTATCAGTGTGTGTGTCTATCAGTGTGTATTAGTGTGTCTCTATCAGTGTGTATCTGTGTGTGTGTCTATCTCTGTGTATCAGTGTGTGTGGCTATCTCTGTGTATCAGTGTGTGTGTCTATCAGAGTGTATCTGTTTGTGTGTCTATCAGTGTGTATCTGTGTCTGTCCATCAGTGAGTATCAGTGTGTATCTATCAGTGTGTATCAGTGTGTGTCTATCAGTGTGTACCTGCGTCTGTCTATCAGTGTGTATCAGTGTGTGTGTCTATCAGTGTGTATCTGTGTGAGGGTCTACCCATGTGTATCAGTGTGTGTTTCTATCAGTGTATATCTGTGTGTGTGTCTATCAGTGTGTATCAGCGTGTGTGTCTATCAGTGTGTATCTGTGTGTGTGTCTATCAGTGTGTATCAGTGTATGTCTATCAGTGTGTATCTGTGTGTGTGTCTTTCAGTGTGTCTCTGTGTGTGTGTCCATCAGTGTGTATCTTTGACTGTCTATCAGTGTGTACCTGTGTGTGTCTATCAGTGTGTGTCTGTGTGTGTCTATCAGTGTGTGTGTCTATCAGTGTGTATTAGTGTGTCTCTATCAGTGTGTATCTGTGTGTGTGTCTATCTCTGTGTATCAGTGTGTGTGGCTATCAGTGTGTATCTGTGTCGGGGTCTATCAGTGTGTATCAGTGTGTGTGTCTATCAGTGTGTGTCTGTGTGTCTGTCTATCAGTGTGCATCAGTGTGGGTCCATCAGTGTGTATCTTTGACTGTCTATCAGTGTGTGCCTGTGTGTGTCTATCAGTGTGCATCTGTGTGTGGCTATCAGTGTGTATCTGTGTGTGTCTATCAGTGTGTATCTGTGTGTGTGTCTATTTCTGTGTATCAGTGTGTGTGTCTATCAGTGTGTATCTGTGTCTGCGTCTATCAGTGTGTATCAGTGTGTGTGTCTATCACTGTGTTTCAGTGTGTTTGTCTATCAGTGTGTATCTGTGTGTGTGTCTAACTCAGTGTATCAGTTTGTGTGTCTATCAGTGTGTATCTGTTTGTGTGTCTATCAGTGTATATCTGTGTCTGTCCATCAGTGAGTATCAGTGTGTATCTATCAGTGTGTATCAGTGTGTGTCTATCAGTATGTACCTGCGTCTGTCTATCAGTGTGTATCTGTGTGTGTGTCTATCAGTGTGTATCAGCGTGTGTGTCTATCAGTGTGTATCTGTGTGTGTGTCTCAGTGTGTATCTGTGTGTGTGTCTATCAGTGTGTATCAGCGTGTGTGTCTATCAGCGTGTATCAGTGTGTGTGTCTATTAGTGTGTATCTGTGTGCGGGTCTATCAGTATGTTCCTGTGTGTGTCTATCAGTGAGTATCTGTGTCTGTCTATCAGTGTGTATCTGTGTGTCTATCAGTGTGTATCTGTGTGTGTGTCTATCAGTGTGTATCAGTGTATGTCTATCAGTGTGTATCTGTGTGTGTGTGTTTCAGTGTGTCTCAGTGTGTGTGTCCATCAGTGTGTATCTTTGACTGTCTATCAGTGTGTACCTGTGTGTGTCTATCAGTGTGTGTCTGTGTGTGTCTATCAGTGTGTGTGTCTATCAGTGTGTATTAGTGTGTCTCTATCAGTGTGTATCTGTGTGTGTGTCTATCTCTGTGTATCAGTGTGTGTGTCTATCAGTTTGTATCTGTGTCGGGGTCGATCAGTGTGTATCAGTGTGTGTGTCTATCAGTGTGTGCCTGTGTGTCTGTCTATCAGTGTGTATCAGTGTGTGTCCATCAGTGTGTATTTTTGACTGTCTATCAGTGTGTGCCTGTGTGTGTCGATCAGTGTGCATCTGTGTGTGTCTATCAGTGTGTATCTGTGTGTGTGTCTATCAGTGTGTATCTGTGTCTGGGTCTATCAGTGAGTATCTGTGTCCGTCTACCATTGTGTACCTGCGTCTGTGTTTCAGTGTGTATCAGTGTGTGTGTTTACCAGTGTGCATTAGTGTGTGTGTCTATCAGTGTGAATCAGTGTGTGTGTGTCTATCGGTGTGCATCAGTGTGTGTGTCTATCAGTGTGAATCAGTGTGTGTGTCTATCAGTAGGTACCTGTGTCTGTCTATCAGTGTGAACCTGTGTGTTTCTATCAATGAGTATCTGTGTCTGTCTACCAGTGTGTACCTGCGTCTGTCTATCAGTGTGTATCTGTGTGTGTGTCTATCAGTGTGTATCTGTGTGTGGGTCTATCAGTGTGTATCAGTATGTGTGTCTATCAGTGTGTATCTGTGTCTGGGTCTATCAGTGTGTGTGTCGATCAGTGTGTATCAGTGTGTGTGTCTATCAGTGTGTATCAGTGTGTGTGTGTCTATCTCTGTGTTTCAGTGTGTGTGTCTATCAGTGTGTATCTGTGTGTGTGTCTATCAGTGTGTAGCTGTGTGTGTGTGCATCAGTGTGTGTGTCTATCAGTGTGAAACTGTGTCTGTCTATCAGTGTGTACCGTGTCTGTCTATCAGTGTGTATCTGTGTGTGTTTATCAGGTTGTATCTGTGTGTGTCTATCAGTGTGTATCTGTGTGTGTGTCTATCTCTGTGTATCTGTGTGTGCGTCTATCAGTGTGTATCAGTGTGTGTGTCTATCAGTGTGAACCTGTGTCTGTCTATCAGTGTGTACCTGTGTCTGTCTATCACTGTGTATCTGTGTGTGTCTATCAGTGTGTACCAGTGTTTTTGTCTATCAGTGTGTATCTGTGTGTGTGTCTATCTCTGTGTATCTGTGTGTGTGTCTATCTCTGTGTATCAGTGTGTGTGTCTATCAGTGTGTATCTGTATGTGTGTCTATCAGTGTGTATCTGTTTGTGTGTCTATCAGTGTGTATCTGTGTCTGTCCATCAGTGAGTATCAGTGTGTATCTATCAGTGTGTATCATTGTGTGTCTATCAGTGTGTACCTGCGTCTGTCTATCAGTGTGTATCAGTGTGTGTGTCTATCAGTGTGTATCTGTGTGATGGTCTATCCATGTGTATCAGTGTGTGTTTCTATCAGTGTGTATCTGTGTGTGTGTGTCTATCAGTGTGTATCAGCGTGTGTGTCTATCAGTGTGTATCTGTGTGTGTGTCTCATTGTGTATCTGTGTGTGTGTGTCTATCAGTGTGTATCTGTGTGTGTGTCAATCAGCGTGTATCAGTGTGTGTGTCTATCAGTGTGTATCTGTGTGCGGGTCTATCAGTATGTACCTGTGTGTGTCTATCAGTGAGTATCTGTGTCTGTCTATCAGTGTGTATCTGTGTGTGTCTATCAGTGTGTATCTGTGTGTGTGTCTATCAGTGTGTATCAGTGTATGTCTATCAGTGTGTATAAATGTGTGTGTCTTTCAGTGTGTCTCAGTGTGTGTGTCCATCAGTGTGTATCTTTGACTGTCTATCAGTGTGTACCTGTGTGTGTCTATCAGTGTGTGTCTGTGTGTGTCTATCAGTGTGTGTGTCTATCAGTGTGTATTAGTGTGTCTCTATCAGTGTGTATCTGTGTGTGTGTCTATCTCTGTGTATCAGTGTGTGTGGCTATCAGTGTGTATCTGTGTCGGGGTCTATCAGTGTGTATCAGTGTGTGTGTCTATCAGTGTGTGTCTGTGTGTCTGTCTATCAGTGTGTATCAGTGTGTGTCCATCAGTGTGTATCTTTGACTGTCTATCAGTGTGTGCCTGTGTGTGTCTATCAGTGTGCATTTGTGTGTGTCTATCAGTGTGTATCTGTGTGTGTCTATCAGTGTGTATCTGTGTGTGTGTCTATTTCTGTGTATCAGTGTGTGTGTCTATCAGTGTGTATCTGTGTCTGCGTCTATCAGTGTGTATCAGTGTGTGTGTCTATCACTGTGTTTCAGTGTGTGTGTCTATCAGTGTGTATCTGTGTGTGTGTCTGTCAGTGTGCAGCTGTGTGTGTGTGTATCAGTGTGTGTGTCTATCAGTGTGAACCTGTGTCTGTCTATCAGTGTGTACATGTGTCTGTCTATCAGTGTGTATCTGTGTGTGTCAATCAGTGTGTACCAGTGTGTGTGTCTATCAGTGTGCATCTGTGTGTGTGTGTGTCTATCATTGTGTATCAGTGCGTGTGTCTATCAGTGTGTATCTGTGTGTCTGTCTATCAGTGTGTATCTGTGTGTTTGTCTATCAGTGCGCATCTGTGTGTGGGTCTCTCAGTGTGTATCAGTGAGTGTGTCTATCTCTGTGTATCTGTGTTTGTCTATCAGTGAGTTTCTGTGTCTGTGTCTATCATTGTGTATCAGTGTGTGTGTCTATCAGTGTGTGTCAGTGTGTCTCTATCAGGGTGTATATGTGTGTGTGTGTCTCCCTCTGTGTATCAGTGTGTGTGTCTATCTCTGTGTATCAGTGTGTGTGTATATCAGTGTGTATCGGTGTGTGTGTCTCTCAGTGTGTATCTGTGTTTGTGTCTATCTCTGTGTATCAGTGTTTGTGTCTATCAGTGTGTATCTTTGTGTGTGTCTATCAGTGCGTATCTGTTTGTGTGTCTATCAGTATGTATCTGTGTGTGTCTATTAGTGTGTATCTGTGTGTGTCTATCAGGTTGTATCAGTGAGTATCTAGCAGTGTGTATCAGTGTGTGTCAATCAGTGTGTATCAGTGTGTGTGTCTATCAGTATGTATCTGTGTGTCTGTCTATCAGTGTGTATCTGTTTCTGTCTATCAGTGTGTATCAGTGTGTGTGTCTATAAGTGTGTTTCAGTTTGGGTCCATCTGTGAGTATCAGTGTGTGTATCAGTGTGTGTCTATCAGTGTCTATCAGTGTGTGTCTATCAGTGTGTATCAGTGTGTGTGTCTATCAGTGTGAATCAGTGTGTGTGTCTATCAGTGTGTACCTGCGTCTGTCTATCAGTGTGTACCTGTGTGTTTCTATCAGTGAGTATCTGTGTCTGTCTACCATTGTGTACCTGCGTCTGTCTATCAGTGTGTATCAGTGTGTGTGTCTACCAGTGTGCATCAGTGTGTGTGTCTATCAGTGTGAATCAGTGTGTGTGTCTATCGGTGTGCATCAGTGTGTGTGTCTATCAGTGTGAATCAGTGTGTGTGTCTATCAGTGTGTACGTGTGTCTGTCTATCAATGTGTACCTGTGTGTTTCTATCAATGAGTATCTGTGTCTGTCTACCAGTGTGTACCTGCGTCTGTCTATCAGTGTGTATCTGTGTGTGTGTCTATCAGTGTGTATCTGTGTGTGGGTCTATCAGTGTGTATCAGTGTGTGTGTGTCTATCAGTGTGTATCTGTGTCTCGGTCTATCAGTGTGTATCAGTGTGTGTGTCTATCAGTGTGTATCAGTGTGTGTGTCTATCTCTGTGTTTCAGTGTGTGTGTCTATCAGTGTGTATCTGTGTGTGTGTCTATCAGTGAGTTGCTGTGTGTGTGTGCATCAGTGTGTGTGTCTATCAGTGTGAACCTTTGTCTGTCTATCAGTGTGTACCTGTGTCTGTCAATCAGTGTGTATCTTTGTGTGTTTATCAGTATGTATCTGTGTTTGTCTCTCAGTGTGTATCTGTGTGTGCGTCTATCTCTGTGTATCTGTGTGTGCCTATCTCTGTGTATCAGTGTGTGTGCCTATCAGTGAGTATCTGTGTCTGTGTCTATCTCTGTGTATCAGTGTGTGTGTCTATCAGTGTGTATCTGTGTCTGTCTATCAGTGTGTTTCTGTGTGTGTCTATCAGTTTGTATCAGTGAGTATCTATCACTGTGTATCAGTGTGTGTGTCAATCAGTGTGTGTGTCTATGAGTGTGTATCTGTGTGTGTGTCTATCAGTGTGTATCTGTGTCTGTCTATCAGTGAGTATCAGTGTGTATCTATCAGTGTGTATCAGTGTGTGTCTGTCACTGTTTATCATTGTGTGTGTCTATCAATGTGTATCTGTGTGTGTCTATCAGTTTTTATGTGTGTGTATGTCTATCAGTGTGCATCAGTATGTTTCCATCAGTGTGTATCTGTGTGTGTGTCTATCAGTGTGTATCAGTGTGTGTGTCTATCAGTGTGTATCTGTGTGTCTGTCGATTAGTGTGTATCTGTGTGTGTGTCTATCAGTGAGTTGCTGTGTGTGTGTGCATCAGTGTGTGTGTCTATCAGTGTGAACCTTTGTCTGTCTATCAGTGTGTACCTGTGTCTGTCAATCAGTGTGTATCTTTGTGTGTTTATCAGTATGTATCTGTGTTTGTCTCTCAGTGTGTATCTGTGTGTGCGTCTATCTCTGTGTATCTGTGTGTGCCTATCTCTGTGTATCAGTGTGTGTGCCTATCAGTGAGTATCTGTGTCTGTGTCTATCTCTGTGTATCAGTGTGTGTGTCTATCAGTGTGTATCTGTGTCTGTCTATCAGTGTGTTTCTGTGTGTGTCTATCAGTTTGTATCAGTGAGTATCTATCACTGTGTATCAGTGTGTGTGTCAATCAGTGTGTGTGTCTATGAGTGTGTATCTGTGTGTGTGTCTATCAGTGTGTATCTGTGTCTGTCTATCAGTGAGTATCAGTGTGTATCTATCAGTGTGTATCAGTGTGTGTCTGTCAGTGTTTATCATTGTGTGTGTCTATCAGTGTGTATCTGTGTGTGTCTATCAGTTTTTATGTGTGTGTATGTCTATCAGTGTGCATCAGTATGTTTCTATCAGTGTGTATCTGTGTGTGTGTCTATCAGTGTGTATCAGTGTGTGTGTCTATCAGTGTGTATCTGTGTGTCTGTCGATTAGTGTGTATCTGTGTGTGTGTCTATCAGTGCGTATCTGTGTTTGGGTCAATCAGTGTGTATCAGTGTGTGTGTCTATCTCTGTGTATCTGTGTGTGTCTATCAGTGAGTATCTGTGTCTGTGTCTATCATTGTGTATCAGTGTGTGTGTCCATCAGTGTGTATCAGTGTGTGTCTATCAGTGTGTATCAGTGTGTCTCTATCAGTGTGTATCTGTGTGTGTGTGTCTATCTCTGTGTATCAGTGTGTGTGTCAATCTCTGTGTATCAGTGTGTGTGTGTATCAGTGTGTATCGGTGTGTGTGTCTCTCAGTGTGTATCTGTGTGTGTGTCTATCAGTTTGTATATGTGTGTGTGTCTATCAGTGAGTATCTGTTTCTGTGTCTATCTCTGTGTATCAGTGTGTGTGTCTATCAGTGTGTACCTGTGTGTGTGTCTATCAGTGCGTATCTGTGTGTGTGTCTATCAGTATGTATCTGTGTGTGTCTATCAGTGCGTATCTGTGTGTGTCTATCAGTTTGTATCAGTGAGTATCTATCAGTGTGTATCAGTGTGTGTCAATCAGTGTGTATCAGTGTGTGTGTCTATCAGTGTGTATCTGTGTGTCGGTCTATCAGTGTGTATCAGTGTGTGTGTCTATAAGTGTGTTTCAGTTTGGGTCCATCAGTGTGTATCAGTGTGTGTCTATCAGTATGTGTCTATCAGTGTGTATCAGTGTGTGTGTCTATCAGTGTGCATCAGTGTGTGTGTCTATCAGTGTGAATCAGTGTGTGTGTCTATCAGTGTGTACCTGTGTCTGTCTATCAGTGTGTACCTGTGTGTTTCTATCAGTTATTATCTGTGTCTGTCTACCAGTGTGTTCCTGCGTCTGTCTATCAGTGTGTGTCAGTGTGTGTGTCTACCATTGTGCATCAGTGTGTCTGTCTATCAGTTTGAATCAGTGTGTGTGTCTATCAGTATGCTTCAGTGTGTGTGTCTATCAGTGTGAATCAGTGTGTGTGTCTATCAGTGTGTACCTGCGTCTGTCTATCAGTGTGTACCTGTGTGTTTCTATCAATGAGTATCTGTGTCTGTCCACCAATGTGTACCTGCGTCTGTCTATCAGTGTGTATCTGTGTGTGTGTCTATCAGTGTGTATTTCTGTCTGGGCCTATCAGTGTGTATCAGTGTGTGTGTCTATCAGTGTGTATCAGTGTGTATGTTTATCAGTGTGTATCTGTGTGTGTTTATCAGTTTGTATCAGTGTGTGTCTATCAGTGTGTATCTGTGTGTGTGTCTATCTCTGTGTATCTGTGTGTGCGTCTATCAGTTTGTATCAATGTGTGTGTCTATCTCTGTGTTTCAGTGTTTGTGTCTATCTCTG
This sequence comes from Mustelus asterias, assembly GCF_964213995.1. Taxonomy (NCBI): domain Eukaryota; kingdom Metazoa; phylum Chordata; class Chondrichthyes; order Carcharhiniformes; family Triakidae; genus Mustelus; species Mustelus asterias. Next base: position 90,328 of record NW_027590754.1, read on the forward strand.
TGTATCTGTGTTTGTCTATCAGTGAGTTTCTGTGTCTGTGTCTATCATTGTGTATCAGTGTGTGTGTCTATCTCTGTGTATCTGTGTTTGTCTATCAGTGAGTTTCTGTGTCTGTGTCTATCATTGTGTATCAGTGTGTGTGTCTATCAGTGTGTGTCAGTGTGTCTCTATCAGGGTGTATATGTGTGTGTGTCTCACTCTGTGTATCAGTGTGTGTGTCTATCTCTGTGTATCAGTGTGTGTGTATATCAGTGTGTATCGGTGTGTGTGTCTCTCAGTGTGTATCTGTGTTTGTGTCTATCTCTGTGTATCAGTGTTTGTGTCTATCAGTGTGTATCTTTGTGTGTGTCTATCAGTGCGTATCTGTTTGTGTGTCTATCAGTATGTATCTGTGTGTGTCTATTAGTGTGTATCTGTGTGTGTCTATCAGGTTGTATCAGTGAGTATTTATCAGTGTGTATCAGTGTGTGTCAATCAGTGTGTATCAGTGTGTGTGTCTATCAGTATGTATCTGTGTGTCTGTCTATCAGTGTGTATCTGTTTCTGTCTATCAGTGTGTATCAGTGTGTGTGTCTATAAGTGTGTTTCAGTTTGGGTCCATCAGTGAGTATCAGTGTGTGTATCAGTGTGTGTCTATCAGTGTCTATCAGTGTGTGTCTATCAGTGTGTATTAGTGTGTGTGTCTATCAGTGTGAATCAGTGTGTGTGTCTATCAGTGTGTACCTGCGTCTGTCTATCAGTGTGTACCTGTGTGTTTCTATCAGTGAGTATCTGTGTCTGTCTACCATCGTGTACCTGCGTCTGTCTATCAGTGTGTATCAGTGTGTGTGTCTACCAGTGTGCATCAGTGTGTGTGTCTATCAGTGTGAATCAGTGTGTGTGTCTATCGGTGTGCATCAGTGTGTGTGTCTATCAGTGTGAATCAGTGTGTGTGTCTATCAGTGTGTACGTGTGTCTGTCTATCAATGTGTACCTGTGTGTTTCTATCAATGAGTATCTGTGTCTGTCTACCAGTGTGTACCTGCGTCTGTCTATCAGTGTGTATCTGTGTGTGTGTCTATCAGTGTGTATCTGTGTGTGGGTCTATCAGTGTGTATCAGTGTGTGTGTGTCTATCAGTGTGTATCAGTGTCTCGGTCTATCAGTGTGTATCAGTGTGTTTGTCTATCAGTGTGTATCAGTGTGTGTGTCTATCTCTGTGTTTCAGTGTGTGTGTCTATCAGTGTGTATCTGTGTGTGTGTCTATCAGTGAGTTGCTGTGTGTGTGTGCATCAGTGTGTGTGTCTATCAGTGTGAACCTTTGTCTGTCTATCAGTGTGTACCTGTGTCTGTCAATCAGTGTGTATCTTTGTGTGTTTATCAGTATGTATCTGTGTTTGTCTCTCAGTGTGTATCTGTGTGTGCGTCTATCTCTGTGTATCTGTGTGTGCCTATCTCTGTGTATCAGTGTGTGTGCCTATCAGTGAGTATCTGTGTCTGTGTCTATCTCTGTGTATCAGTGTGTGTGTCTATCAGTGTGTATCTGTGTCTGTCTATCAGTGTGTTTCTGTGTGTGTCTATCAGTTTGTATCAGTGAGTATCTATCACTGAGTATCAGTGTGTGTGTCAATCAGTGTGTGTGTCTATGAGTGTGTATCTGTGCGTGTGTCTATCAGTGTGTATCTGTGTCTGTCTATCAGTATCAGTGTGTATCTATCAGTGTGTATCAGTGTGTGTCTGTCAGTGTTTATCATTGTGTGTGTCTATCAGTGTGTATCTGTGTGTGTCTATCAGTTTTTATGTGTGTGTATGTCTATCAGTGTGCATCAGTATGTTTCTATCAGTGTGTATCTGTGTGTGTGTCTATCAGTGTGTATCAGTGTGTGTGTCTATCAGTGTTTATCTGTGTGTCTGTCGATTAGTGTGTATCTGTGTGTGTGTCTATCAGTGCGTATCTGTGTTTGGGTCAATCAGTGTGTATCAGTGTGTGTGTCTATCTCTGTGTATCTGTGTGTGTCTATCAGTGAGTATCTGTGTCTGTGTCTATCATTGTGTATCAGTGTGTGTGTCCATCAGTGTGTATCAGTGTGTGTGTCTATCAGTGTTTCTCAGTGTGTCTCTATCAGTGTGTATCTGTGTGTGTGTCTATCTCTGTGTATCAGTGTGTGTGTCTATCTCTGTGTATCAGTGTGTGTGTATATCAGTGTGGATCTGTGTGTGTGTCTATCAGTTTGTATATGTGTGTGTGTGTCTATCTGTGAGTATCTGTGTCTGTGTCTATCTCTGTGTATCAGTGTGTGTGTCTATCAGTGCGTATCTGTTTGTGTGTCTATCAGGATGTATCTGTGTGTGTCTATTAGTGTGTATCTGTGTGTGTCTATCAGCTTGTATCAGTGAGTATCTATCAGTGTGTATCAGTGTGTGTCAATCAGTGTGTATCAGTGTGTCTCTATCAGTGTGTATCTGTGTGTGTGTGTCTATCTCTGTGTATCAGTGTGTGTGTCAATCTCTGTGTATCAGTGTGTGTGTGTATCAGTGTGTATCGGTGTGTGTGTCTCTCAGTGTGTATCTGTGTGTGTGTCTATCAGTTTGTATATGTGTGTGTGTCTATCAGTGAGTATCTGTTTCTGTGTCTATCTCTGTGTATCAGTGTGTGTGTCTATCAGTGTGTACCTGTGTGTGTGTCTATCAGTGCGTATCTGTGTGTGTGTCTATCAGTATGTATCTGTGTGTGTCTATCAGTGCGTATCTGTGTGTGTCTATCAGTTTGTATCAGTGAGTATCTATCAGTGTGTATCAGTGTGTGTCAATCAGTGTGTATCAGTGTGTGTGTCTATCAGTGTGTATCTGTGTGTCGGTCTATCAGTGTGTATCAGTGTGTGTGTCTATAAGTGTGTTTCAGTTTGGGTCCATCAGTGTGTATCAGTGTGTGTCTATCAGTATGTGTCTATCAGTGTGTATCAGTGTGTGTGTCTATCAGTGTGCATCAGTGTGTGTGTCTATCAGTGTGAATCAGTGTGTGTGTCTATCAGTGTGTACCTGTGTCTGTCTATCAGTGTGTACCTGTGTGTTTCTATCAGTGATTATCTGTGTCTGTCTACCAGTGTGTTCCTGCGTCTGTCTATCAGTGTGTGTCAGTGTGTGTGTCTACCATTGTGCATCAGTGTGTCTGTCTATCAGTTTGAATCAGTGTGTGTGTCTATCAGTATGCTTCAGTGTGTGTGTCTATCAGTGTGAATCAGTGTGTGTGTCTATCAGTGTGTACCTGCGTCTGTCTATCAGTGTGTACCTGTGTGTTTCTATCAATGAGTATCTGTGTCTGTCCACCAATGTGTACCTGCGTCTGTCTATCAGTGTGTATCTGTGTGTGTGTCTATCAGTGTGTATTTCTGTCTGGGCCTATCAGTGTGTATCAGTGTGTGTGTCTATCAGTGTGTATCAGTGTGTATGTTTATCAGTGTGTATCTGTGTGTGTTTATCAGTTTGTATCAGTGTGTGTCTATCAGTGTGTATCTGTGTGTGTGTCTATCTCTGTGTATCTGTGTGTGCGTCTATCAGTTTGTATCAATGTGTGTGTCTATCTCTGTGTTTCAGTGTTTGTGTCTATCTCTGTGTATCTGTGTGTGTCTATCTCTGTGTATCAGTGTGTGTGTGTCTATCAGTGAGTATCTGTGTCTGTGTCTATCTCTGTGTATCAGTGTGTGTGTCTATCAGCGTGTATCTGTGTGTGTGTGTCTATCAGTGTGTTTCTGTGTCTGTCTATCAGTGTGTTTCTGTGTGTGTCTATCAGTTTGTATCAGTGAGTATCTATCACTGTGTATCAGTGTGTGTGTCATTCAGTGTGTGTTCTATGAGTATGTATCTGTGTGTGTGTCTATCAGTGTGTATCTGTGTCTGTCTATCAGTGAGTATCAGTGTGTATCTATCAGTGTGTATCAGTGTGTGTCTATCAGTGTGTATCAGTGTGTGTCTATCAGTGTGCATCAGTGTGTGTGTCTATCAGTGTGAATCAGTGTGTGTGTCTATCAGTGTGTACCTGTGTGTGTGTCTATCAGTGTGTATCTGTGTGTGTATATATCAGTGTGTATCTGTGTGTGTGTCTCAGTGTGTATCTGTGTGTGTGTCTATCAGTGTGTATCTGTGTGTGTGTGTCTATCAGCGTGTATCAGTGTGTGTGTCTGTCAGTGTGTATCTGTGTGCGGGTCTATCAGTATGTACCTGTGTGTGTCTATCAGTAAGTATCTGTGTCTGTCTATCACTGTGTATCTGTGTGTGTCTATCAGTGTGTATCTGTGTGTGTGTCTATCAGTGTGTATCAGTGTCTGTCTATCAGTGTGTATCTGTGTGTGTGTCTTTCAGTGAGTATCTGTGTCTATCAGTGTGTATCTGTGTGTGTCTATCAGTGTGTATCTGTGTGTGTGTCTATCAGTGTGTAACAGTGTATGTCTATCAGTGTGTATCTGTGTGTGTGTCTTTCAGTGTGTATCAGTGTGTGTGTCCATCAGTGTGTATCTTTGACTGTCTATCAGTGAGTACTTGTGTGTGTCTATCAGTGTGTGTCTGTGTGTGTCTATCAGTGTGTGTGTCTATCAGTGTGTATCAGTGTGTCTCTATCAGTGAGTATCAGTGTGTGTGTCTATCTCTGTGTTTCAGTGTGTGTGTCTATCAGTGTGTATCTGTGTGTGTGTCTGTCAGTGTGTAGCTGTGTGTGTGTGTGTATCAGTGTGTGTGTCTATCAGTGTGAACCTGTGTCTGTCTATCAGTGTGTACATGTGTCTGTCTATCAGTGTGTATCTGTGTGCGTCAATCAGTGTGTACCAGTGTGTGTGTCTATCAGTGTGTATCTCTGTGTGTGTCTATCAGTGTGTGTGTCTATCAGTGTGTATCTGTGTGTCTGTCTATCAGTGTGTATCTGTGTGTGAGTCTATCAGTGCGTGTCTGTGTGTGGGTCTATCAGTGTGTATCCGTGAGTGTGTCTATCTCTGCGTATCTGTGTGTGTCTATCAGTGTGTATCAGAGTGTGTGTCTATCAGTGTTTCTCAGTGTGTCTCTATCAGTGTGTATCTGTGTGTGTGTCTATCTCTGTGTATCAGTGTGTGTGTCTATCTCTGTGTATCAGTGTGTGTGTATATCAGTGTGGATCTGTGTGTGTGTCTATCAGTTTGTATATGTGTGTGTGTGTCTATCTGTGAGTATCTGTGTCTGTGTCTATCTCTGTGTATCAGTGTGTGTGTCTATCAGTGCGTATCTGTTTGTGTGTCTATCAGGATGTATCTGTGTGTGTCTATTAGTGTGTATCTGTGTGTGTCTATCAGCTTGTATCAGTGAGTATCTATCAGTGTGTATCAGTGTGTGTCAATCAGTGTGTATCAGTGTGTCTCTATCAGTGTGTATCTGTGTGTGTGTGTCTATCTCTGTGTATCAGTGTGTGTGTCAATCTCTGTGTATCAGTGTGTGTGTGTATCAGTGTGTATCGGTGTGTGTGTCTCTCAGTGTGTATCTGTGTGTGTGTCTATCAGTTTGTATATGTGTGTGTGTCTATCAGTGAGTATCTGTTTCTGTGTCTATCTCTGTGTATCAGTGTGTGTGTCTATCAGTGTGTACCTGTGTGTGTGTCTATCAGTGCGTATCTGTGTGTGTGTCTATCAGTATGTATCTGTGTGTGTCTATCAGTGCGTATCTGTGTGTGTCTATCAGTTTGTATCAGTGAGTATCTATCAGTGTGTATCAGTGTGTGTCAATCAGTGTGTATCAGTGTGTGTGTCTATCAGTGTGTATCTGTGTGTCGGTCTATCAGTGTGTATCAGTGTGTGTGTCTATAAGTGTGTTTCAGTTTGGGTCCATCAGTGTGTATCAGTGTGTGTCTATCAGTATGTGTCTATCAGTGTGTATCAGTGTATGTGTCTATCAGTGTGCATCAGTGTGTGTGTCTATCAGTGTGAATCAGTGTGTGTGTCTATCAGTGTGTACCTGTGTCTGTCTATCAGTGTGTACCTGTGTGTTTCTATCAGTGATTATCTGTGTCTGTCTACCAGTGTGTTCCTGCGTCTGTCTATCAGTGTGTGTCAGTGTGTGTGTCTACCATTGTGCATCAGTGTGTCTGTCTATCAGTTTGAATCAGTGTGTGTGTCTATCAGTATGCTTCAGTGTGTGTGTCTATCAGTGTGAATCAGTGTGTGTGTCTATCAGTGTGTACCTGCGTCTGTCTATCAGTGTGTACCTGTGTGTTTCTATCAATGAGTATCTGTGTCTGTCCACCAATGTGTACCTGCGTCTGTCTATCAGTGTGTATCTGTGTGTGTGTCTATCAGTGTGTATTTCTGTCTGGGCCTATCAGTGTGTATCAGTGTGTGTGTCTATCAGTGTGTATCAGTGTGTATGTTTATCAGTGTGTATCTGTGTGTGTTTATCAGTTTGTATCAGTGTGTGTCTATCAGTGTGTATCTGTGTGTGTGTCTATCTCTGTGTATCTGTGTGTGCGTCTATCAGTTTGTATCAATGTGTGTGTCTATCTCTGTGTTTCAGTGTTTGTGTCTATCTCTGTGTATCTGTGTTTGTCTATCAGTGAGTTTCTGTGTCTGTGTCTATCATTGTGTATCAGTGTGTGTGTCTATCTCTGTGTATCTGTGTTTGTCTATCAGTGAGTTTCTGTGTCTGTGTCTATCATTGTGTATCAGTGTGTGTGTCTATCAGTGTGTGTCAGTGTGTCTCTATCAGGGTGTATATGTGTGTGTGTCTCACTCTGTGTATCAGTGTGTGTGTCTATCTCTGTGTATCAGTGTGTGTGTATATCAGTGTGTATCGGTGTGTGTGTCTCTCAGTGTGTATCTGTGTTTGTGTCTATCTCTGTGTATCAGTGTTTGTGTCTATCAGTGTGTATCTTTGTGTGTGTCTATCAGTGCGTATCTGTTTGTGTGTCTATCAGTATGTATCTGTGTGTGTCTATTAGTGTGTATCTGTGTGTGTCTATCAGGTTGTATCAGTGAGTATCTATCAGTGTGTATCAGTGTGTGTCAATCAGTGTGTATCAGTGTGTGTGTCTATCAGTATGTATCTGTGTGTCTGTCTATCAGTGTGTATCTGTTTCTGTCTATCAGTGTGTATCAGTGTGTGTGTCTATAAGTGTGTTTCAGTTTGGGTCCATCAGTGAGTATCAGTGTGTGTATCAGTGTGTGTCTATCAGTGTCTATCAGTGTGTGTCTATCAGTGTGTATCAGTGTGTGTGTCTATCAGTGTGAATCAGTGTGTGTGTCTATCAGTGTGTACCTGCGTCTGTCTATCAGTGTGTACCTGTGTGTTTCTATCAGTGAGTATCTGTGTCTGTCTACCATTGTGTACCTGCGTCTGTCTATCAGTGTGTATCAGTGTGTGTGTCTACCAGTGTGCATCAGTGTGTGTGTCTATCAGTGTGAATCAGTGTGTGTGTCTATCGGTGTGCATCAGTGTGTGTGTCTATCAGTGTGAATCAGTGTGTGTGTCTATCAGTGTGTACGTGTGTCTGTCTATCAATGTGTACCTGTGTGTTTCTATCAATGAGTATCTGTGTCTGTCTACCAGTGTGTTCCTGCGTCTGTCTATCAGTGTGTGTCAGTGTGTGTGTCTACCATTGTGCATCAGTGTGTCTGTCTATCAGTGTGTATCAGTGTGTGTGTCTATCAGTGTGCATCAGTGTGTGTGTCTATCAGTGTGAATCAGTGTGTGTGTCTATCAGTGTGTACCTGTGTCTGTCTATCAGTGTGTACCTGTGTGTTTCTATCAGTGATTATCTGTGTCTGTCTACCAGTGTGTTCCTGCGTCTGTCTATCAGTGTGTGTCAGTGTGTGTGTCTACCATTGTGCATCAGTGTGTCTGTCTATCAGTTTGAATCAGTGTGTGTGTCTATCAGTATGCTTCAGTGTGTGTGTCTATCAGTGTGAATCAGTGTGTGTGTCTATCAGTGTGTACCTGCGTCTGTCTATCAGTGTGTACCTGTGTGTTTCTATCAATGAGTATCTGTGTCTGTCCACCAATGTGTACCTGCGTCTGTCTATCAGTGTGTATCTGTGTGTGTGTCTATCAGTGTGTATTTCTGTCTGGGCCTATCAGTGTGTATCAGTGTGTGTGTCTATCAGTGTGTATCAGTGTGTATGTTTATCAGTGTGTATCTGTGTGTGTTTATCAGTTTGTATCAGTGTGTGTCTATCAGTGTGTATCTGTGTGTGTGTCTATCTCTGTGTATCTGTGTGTGCGTCTATCAGTTTGTATCAATGTGTGTGTCTATCTCTGTGTTTCAGTGTTTGTGTCTATCTCTGTGTATCTGTGTTTGTCTATCAGTGAGTTTCTGTGTCTGTGTCTATCATTGTGTATCAGTGTGTGTGTCTATCTCTGTGTATCTGTGTTTGTCTATCAGTGAGTTTCTGTGTCTGTGTCTATCATTGTGTATCAGTGTGTGTGTCTATCAGTGTGTGTCAGTGTGTCTCTATCAGGGTGTATATGTGTGTGTGTCTCACTCTGTGTATCAGTGTGTGTGTCTATCTCTGTGTATCAGTGTGTGTGAATATCAGTGTGTATCGGTGTGTGTGTCTCTCAGTGTGTATCTGTGTTTGTGTCTATCTCTGTGTATCAGTGTTTGTGTCTATCAGTGTGTATCTTTGTGTGTGTCTATCAGTGCGTATCTGTTTGTGTGTCTATCAGTATGTATCTGTGTGTGTCTATTAGTGTGTATCTGTGTGTGTCTATCAGGTTGTATCAGTGAGTATCTATCAGTGTGTATCAGTGTGTGTCAATCAGTGTGTATCAGTGTGTGTGTCTATCAGTATGTATCTGTGTGTCTGTCTATCAGTGTGTATCTGTTTCTGTCTATCAGTGTGTATCAGTGTGTGTGTCTATAAGTGTGTTTCAGTTTGGGTCCATCAGTGAGTATCAGTGTGTGTATCAGTGTGTGTCTATCAGTGTCTATCAGTGTGTGTCTATCAGTGTGTATCAGTGTGTGTGTCTATCAGTGTGAATCAGTGTGTGTGTCTATCAGTGTGTACCTGCGTCTGTCTATCAGTGTGTACCTGTGTGTTTCTATCAGTGAGTATCTGTGTCTGTCTACCATTGTGTACCTGCGTCTGTCTATCAGTGTGTATCAGTGTGTGTGTCTACCAGTGTGCATCAGTGTGTGTGTCTATCAGTGTGAATCAGTGTGTGTGTCTATCGGTGTGCACCAGTGTGTGTGTCTATCAGTGTGAATCAGTGTGTGTGTCTATCAGTGTGTACGTGTGTCTGTCTATCAATGTGTACCTGTGTGTTTCTATCAATGAGTATCTGTGTCTGTCTACCAGTGTGTACCTGCGTCTGTCTATCAGTGTGTATCTGTGTGTGTGTCTATCAGTGTGTATCTGTGTGTGGGTCTATCAGTGTGTATCAGTGTGTGTGTGTCTATCAGTGTGTATCTGTGTCTCGGTCTATCAGTGTGTATCAGTGTGTGTGTCTATCAGTGTGTATCAGTGTGTGTGTCTATCTCTGTGTTTCAGTGTGTGTGTCTATCAGTGTGTATCTGTGTGTGTGTCTATCAGTGAGTTGCTGTGTGTGTGTGCATCAGTGTGTGTGTCTATCAGTGTGAACCTTTGTCTGTCTATCAGTGTGTACCTGTGTCTGTCAATCAGTGTGTATCTTTGTGTGTTTATCAGTATGTATCTGTGTTTGTCTCTCAGTGTGTATCTGTGTGTGCGTCTATCTCTGTGTATCTGTGTGTGCCTATCTCTGTGTATCAGTGTGTGTGCCTATCAGTGAGTATCTGTGTCTGTGTCTATCTCTGTGTATCAGTGTGTGTGTCTATCAGTGTGTATCTGTGTCTGTCTATCAGTGTGTTTCTGTGTGTGTCTATCAGTTTGTATCAGTGAGTATCTATCACTGAGTATCAGTGTGTGTGTCAATCAGTGTGTGTGTCTATGAGTGTGTATCTGTGTGTGTGTCTATCAGTGTGTATCTGTGTCTGTCTATCAGTGAGTATCAGTGTGTATCTATCAGTGTGTATCAGTGTGTGTCTGTCAGTGTTTATCATTGTGTGTGTCTATCAGTGTGTATCTGTGTGTGTCTATCAGTTTTTATGTGTGTGTATGTCTATCAGTGTGCATCAGTATGTTTCTATCAGTGTGTATCTGTGTGTGTGTCTATCAGTGTGTATCAGTGTGTGTGTCTATCAGTGTGTATCTGTGTGTCTGTCGATTAGTGTGTATCTGTGTGTGTGTCTATCAGTGCGTATCTGTGTTTGGGTCAATCAGTGTGTATCAGTGTGTGTGTCTATCTCTGTGTATCTGTGTGTGTCTATCAGTGAGTATCTGTGTCTGTGTCTATCATTGTGTATCAGTGTGTGTGTCCATCAGTGTGTATCAGTGTGTGTGTCTATCAGTGTGTATCAGTGTGTCTCTATCAGTGTGTATCTGTGTGTGTGTGTCTATCTCTGTGTATCAGTGTGTGTGTCAATCTCTGTGTATCAGTGTGTGTGTGTATCAGTGTGTATCGGTGTGTGTGTCTCTCAGTGTGTATCTGTGAGTGTGTCTATCAGTTTGTATATGTGTGTGTGTCTATCAGTGAGTATCTGTTTCTGTGTCTGTCTCTGTGTATCAGTGTGTGTGTCTATCAGTGTGTACCTGTGTGTGTGTCTATCAGTGCGTATCTGTGTGTGTGTCTATCAGTATGTATCTGTGTGTGTCTATCAGTGCGTATCTGTGTGTGTCTATCAGTTTGTATCAGTGAGTATCTATCAGTGTGTATCAGTGTGTGTCAATCAGTGTGTATCAGTGTGTGTGTCTATCAGTGTGTATCTGTGTGTCGGTCTATCAGTGTGTATCAGTGTGTGTGTCTATAAGTGTGTTTCAGTTTGGGTCCATCAGTGTGTATCAGTGTGTGTCTATCAGTATGTGTCTATCAGTGTGTATCAGTGTGTGTCTATCAGTGTGTATCAGTGTGTGTGTCTATCAGTGTGCATCAGTGTGTGTGTCTATCAGTGTGAATCAGTGTGTGTGTCTATCAGTGTGTACCTGTGTCTGTCTATCAGTGTGTACCTGTGTGTTTCTATCAGTGATTATCTGTGTCTGTCTACCAGTGTGTTCCTGCGTCTGTCTATCAGTGTGTGTCAGTGTGTGTGTCTACCATTGTGCATCAGTGTGTCTGTCTATCAGTTTGAATCAGTGTGTGTGTCTATCAGTATGCTTCAGTGTGTGTGTCTATCAGTGTGAATCAGTGTGTGTGTCTATCAGTGTGTACCTGCGTCTGTCTATCAGTGTGTACCTGTGTGTTTCTATCAATGAGTATCTGTGTCTGTCCACCAATGTGTACCTGCGTCTGTCTATCAGTGTGTATCTGTGTGTGTGTCTATCAGTGTGTATTTCTGTCTGGGCCTATCAGTGTGTATCAGTGTGTGTGTCTATCAGTGTGTATCAGTGTGTATGTTTATCAGTGTGTATCTGTGTGTGTTTATCAGTTTGTATCAGTGTGTGTCTATCAGTGTGTATCTGTGTGTGTGTCTATCTCTGTGTATCTGTGTGTGCGTCTATCAGTTTGTATCAATGTGTGTGTCTATCTCTGTGTTTCAGTGTTTGTGTCTATCTCTGTGTATCTGTGTGTGTCTATCTCTGTGTATCAGTGTGTGTGTCTATCAGTGAGTATCTGTGTCTGTGTCTATCTCTGTGTATCAGTGTGTGTGTCTATCAGCGTGTATCTGTGTGTGTGTGTCTATCAGTGTGTTTCTGTGTCTGTCTATCAGTGTGTTTCTGTGTGTGTCTATCAGTTTGTATCAGTGAGTATCTATCACTGTGTATCAGTGTGTGTGTCATTTAGTGTGTATGTCTATGAGTATGTATCTGTGTGTGTGTCTATCAGTGTGTATCTGTGTCTGTCTATCAGTGAGTATCAGTGTGTATCTATCAGTGTGTATCAGTGTGTGTCTATCAGTGTGTATCAGTGTGTGTGTCTATCAGTGTGCATCAGTGTGTGTGTCTATCAGTGTGAATCAGTGTGTGTGTCTATCAGTGTGTACCTGTGTGTGTGTCTATCAGTGTGTATCTGTGTGTGTATATATCAGTGTGTATCTGTGTGTGTGTCTCAGTGTGTATCTGTGTGTGTGTCTATCAGTGTGTATCTGTGTGTGTGTGTCTATCAGCGTGTATCAGTGTGTGTGTCTGTCAGTGTGTATCTGTGTGCGGGTCTATCAGTATGTACCTGTGTGTGTCTATCAGTAAGTATCTGTGTCTGTCTATCACTGTGTATCTGTGTGTGTCTATCAGTGTGTATCTGTGTGTGTGTCTATCAGTGTGTATCAGTGTCTGTCTATCAGTGTGTATCTGTGTGTGTGTCTTTCAGTGAGTATCTGTGTCTATCAGTGTGTATCTGTGTGTGTCTATCAGTGTGTATCTGTGTGTGTGTCTATCAGTGTGTAACAGTGTATGTCTATCAGTGTGTATCTGTGTGTGTGTCTTTCAGTGTGTATCAGTGTGTGTGTCCATCAGTGTGTATCTTTGACTGTCTATCAGTGAGTACTTGTGTGTGTCTATCAGTGTGTGTCTGTGTGTGTCTATCAGTGTGTGTGTCTATCAGTGTGTATCAGTGTGTCTCTATCAGTGAGTATCAGTGTGTGTGTCTATCTCTGTGTTTCAGTGTGTGTGTCTATCAGTGTGTATCTGTGTGTGTGTCTGTCAGTGTGTAGCTGTGTGTGTGTGTGTATCAGTGTGTGTGTCTATCAGTGTGAACCTGTGTCTGTCTATCAGTGTGTACATGTGTCTGTCTATCAGTGTGTATCTGTGTGCGTCAATCAGTGTGTACCAGTGTGTGTGTCTATCAGTGTGTATCTCTGTGTGTGTCTATCAGTGTGTGTGTCTATCAGTGTGTATCTGTGTGTCTGTCTATCAGTGTGTATCTGTGTGTGAGTCTATCAGTGCGTGTCTGTGTGTGGGTCTATCAGTGTGTATCCGTGTGTGTGTCTATCTCTGCGTATCTGTGTGTGTCTATCAGTGTGTATCAGAGTGTGTGTCTATCAGTGTTTCTCAGTGTGTCTCTATCAGTGTGTATCTGTGTGTGTGTCTATCTCTGTGTATCAGTGTGTGTGTCTATCTCTGTGTATCAGTGTGTGTGTATATCAGTGTGTATCTGTGTGTGTGTCTATCAGTTTGTATATGTGTGTGTGTGTCTATCTGTGAGTATCTGTGTCTGTGTCTATCTCTGTGTATCAGTGTGTGTGTCTATCAGTGCGTATCTGTTTGTGTGTCTATCAGTATGTATCTGTGTGTGTCTATTAGTGTGTATCTGTGTGTGTCTATCAGCTTGTATCAGTGAGTATCTATCAGTGTGTATCAGTGTGTGTCAATCAGTGTGTATCAGTGTGTGCGTCTATCAGTGTGTATCTGTTTCTGTCTATCAGTGTGTAACTGTGTGTGTGTGTGTCTATAAGTGTGTTTCAGTTTGGGTCCATCAATGAGTATCAGTGTGTGTCTATCAGTGTGTGTCTGTCAGTGTCTATCAGTCTGTGTCTATCAGTGTGTATCAGTGTGTGTGTCTATCAGTGTGTATCTGTGTGTGTGTCTATCAGTGTGTATCTGTGTCTGGGTCTATCAGTGAGTATCTGTGTCTGTCTACCATTGTGTACCTGCGTCTGTCTATCAGTGTGTATCAGTGTGTGTGTTTACCAGTGTGCATCAGTGTGTGTGTCTATCAGTGTGAATCAGTGTGTGTGTCTATCGGTGTGCATCAGTGTGTGTGTCTATCAGTGTGAATCAGTGTGTGTCTATCAGTGTGTACCTGTGTCTGTCTATCAGTGTGTACCTGTGTGTTTCTATCAATGAGTATCTGTAACTGTCTACCAGTGTGTACCTGCGTCTGTCTATCAGTGTGCATATGTGTGTGGGTCTATCAGTGTGTATCAGTGTGTGTGTCTATCAGTGTGTACCTGTGTCTGGGTCTATCAGTGTGTATCAGTGTGTGTGTCTATCAGTGTGTATCAGTGTGTGTGTCTATCAGTGTGTATCAGTGTGTGTGTGTCTATCTCTGTGTTTCAGTGTGTGTGTCTATCAGTGTGTATCTGTGTGTGTGTCTATCAGTGTGTATCTGTGTGTGTGTATATCAGTGTGTATCTGTGTGTGTGTCTATCAGTGTGCATCAGTGTGTGTGTCTATCAGTGTGAATCAGTGTGTGTGTCTATCAGTGTGTACCTGTGTCTGTCTATCAGTGTGTACCTGTGTGTTTCTATCAGTGAGTATCTGTGTCTGTCTACCAGTGTGTACCTGCGTCTCTCTTTCAGTGTGTATCAGTGTGTGTGTCTATCAGTGTGTATCTGTGTGAGGGTCTATCTCTGTGTTTCAGTGTGTGTGTCTATCAGTGTGTATCTGTGTGTGTGTCTATCAGTGTGTATCTGTGTGTGTGTCTATCAGTGTGTATCTGTGTGTGTGTATATCAGTGTGTATCTGTGTGTGTGTCTCAGTGTGTATCTGTGTGTGTGTCTATCAGTGTGTATCTGTGTGTGTGTGTGTCTATCAGCGTGTATCAGTGTGTGTGTCTGTCAGTGTGTATCTGTGTGCGGGTCTATCAGTATGTACCTGTGTGTGTCTATCAGTAAGTATCTGTGTCTGTCTGTCACTGTGTATCTGTGTGTGTCTATCAGTGTGTATCTGTGTGTGTGTCTATCAGTGTGTATCAGTGTATGTCTATCAGTGTGTATCTGTGTGTGTGTCTTTCAGTGAGTATCTGTGTCTGTTTATCAGTGTGTATCTGTGTGTGACTATCAGTGTGTATCTGTGTGTGTGTCTTTCAGTGTGTAACAGTGTATGTCTATCAGTGTGTATCTGTGTTTGTGTCTTTCAGTGTGTATCAGTGTGTGTGTCCAGCAGTGTGTATCTTTGACTGCCTATCAGTGAGTACTTGTGTGTGTCTATTAGTGTGTGTCTGTGTGTGTCTATCAGTGTGTGTGTCTATCAGTGTGTATCAGTGTGTGTGTCTATCTCTGTGTTTCAGTGTGTGTGTCTATCAGTGTGTATCTGTGTGTGTGTCTGTCAGTGTGTAGCTGTGTGTGTGTGTATCAGTGTGTGTGTCTATCAGTGTGAACATGTGTCTGTCTATCAGTGTGTACATGTGTCTGTCTATCAGTGTGTATCTGTGTGCGTCAATCAGTGTGTACCAGTGTGTGTGTCTATCAGTGTGTATCTGTGTGTGTGTCTATCAGTGTGTATCAGTGTGTGTGTCTATCAGTGTGTATCTGTGTGTCTGTCTATCAGTGTGTATCTGTGTGTGAGTCTATCAGTGCGTGTCTGTGTGTGGGCCTATCAGTGTGTATCAGTGAGTGTGTCTATCTCTGCGTATCTGTGTGTGTCTATCAGTGAGTATCTGTGTCTGTGTTTATCATTGTGTATCAGTGTGTGTGTCTATCAGTGTGTATCAGAGTGTGTGTCTATCAGTGTTTCTCAGTGTGTCTCTATCAGTGTGTATCTGTGTGTGTGTCTATCTCTGTGTATCAGTGTGTGTGTCTATCTCTCTGTATCAGTGTGTGTGTATATCAGTGTGTATCTGTGTGTGTGTCTATCAGTTTGTATATGTGTGTGTGTCTATCTGTGAGTTTCTGTGTCTGTGTCTATCTCTGTGTATCAGTGTGCGTGTATATCAGTGTGTAGCTGTGTGTGTGTCTATCAGTGCGTATCTGTTTGTGTGTCTATCAGTATGTATCTGTGTGTGTCTATTAGTGTGTATCTGTGTGTGTCTATCAGCTTGTATCAGTGAGTATCTATCAGTGTGTATCAGTTTGTGTCAATCAGTGTGTATCAGTGTGTGCGTCTATCAGTGTGTATCTGTGTGTCTGTCTATCAGTGTGTAACTGTTTCTGTCTATCAGTGTGTAACAGTGTGTGTGTGTCTATAAGTGTGGTTTCAGTTTGGGTCCATCAATGAGTATCAGTGTGTGTCTATCAGTGTGTGTCTATCAGTGTGTATCAGTGTGTGTGTCTATCAGTGTGAATCAGTGTGTGTGTCTATCAGTGTGTACCTGTGTCTGTCTATCAGTGTGTATCTGTGTGCGTGTCTATCAGTGTGTATCTGTGTCTGGGTCTATCAGTGAGTATCTGTGTCTGTCTACCATTGTGTACCTGCGTCTGTCTATCAGTGCGTATCAGTGTGTGTGTTCACCAGTGTGCATCAGTGTGTGTGTCTATCAGTGTGAATCAGTGTGTGTGTCTATCGGTGTGCATCAGTGTGTGTGTCTATCAGTGTGAATCAGTGTGTGTGTCTATCAGTGTGTACCTGTGTCTGTCTATCAGTGTGTACCTGTGTGTTTCTATCAATGAGTATCTGTAACTGTCTACCATTGTGTACCTGCGTCTGTCTATCAGTGTGTATCTGTGTGTGGGTCTATCAGTGTGTATCAGTATGTGTGTCTATCAGTGTGTATCTGTGTCTGGGTCTATCAGTGTGTGTGTCTATCAGTGTGTATCAGTGTGTGTGTCTATCAGTGTGTATCAGTGTGTGTGTGTCTATCTCTGTGTTTCAGTGTGTGTGTCTATCAGTGTGTATCTGTGTGTGTGTCTATCAGTGTGTAGCTGTGTGTGTGTGCATCAGTGTGTGTGTCTATCAGTGTGAAACTGTGTCTGTCTATCAGTATGTACCGTGTCTGTCTATCAGTGTGTATCTGTGTGTGTTTATCAGTTTGTATTTGTGTGTGTCTATCAGTGTGTATCAGTGTGTGTGTCTTTCTCTGTGTTTCAGTGTGTGTCTATCAGTGTGTATCTGTGTGTGTCTATCAGTGTGTAGCTGTGTGTGTGTGTATCAGTGTGTGTGTCTATCAGTGTGAACCTGTGTCTGTCTATCAGTGTGTACCTGTGTCTGTCTATCACTGTGTATCTGTGTGTGTCTATCAGTGTGTACCAGTTTTTTTGTCTATCAGTGTGTATCTCTGTGTGTGTCTATCTCTGTGTATCAGTGTGTGTGTCTATCAGTGTGTATCTGTATGTGTGTCTATCAGTGTGTATCTGTTTGTGTGTCTATCAGTGTGTATCTGTGTCTATCTATCAGTGAGTATCAGTGTGTATCTATCAGTGTGTATCAGTGTGTGTCTATCAGTGTGTACCTGCGTCTGTCTATCAGTGTGTATCAGTGTGTGTGTCTATCAGTGTGTATCTGTGTGAGGGTCTATCCATGTGTATCAGTGTCTGTTTCAATCAGTGTGTATCTGTGTGTGTGTCTATCAGTGTGTATCAGCGTGTGTGTCTATCAGTGTGTATCTGTGTGTGTGTCTCAGTGTGTATCTGTGTGTGTGTCTATCAGTGTGTATCTGTGTGTGTGTCTATCAGCGTGTATCAGTGTGTGTCTCTATCAGTGTGTATCTGTGTGCGGGTCTATCAGTATGTACCTGTGTGTGTCTATCAGTGAGTATCTGTGTCTGTCTATCAGTGTGTATCTGTGTGTGTCTATCAGTGTGTATCTGTGTGTGTGTCTATCAGTGTGTATCAGTGGATGTCTATCAGTGTGTATCTGTGTATGTGTCTTTCAGTGTGTCTCAGTGTGTGTGTCCATCAGTGTGTATCTTTGACTGTCTATCAGTGTGTACCTGTGTGTGTCTATCAGTGTGTGTCTGTGTGTGTCTATCAGTGTGTGTGTCTATCAGTGTGTATTAGTGTGTCTCTATCAGTGTGTACCTGTGTGTGTGTCTATCTCTGTGTATCAGTGTGTGTGTCTATCAGTGTGTATCTGTGTCGGGGTCTTTCAGTGTGTATCAGTGTGTGTGTCTATCAGTGTGTGTCTGTGTGCCTGTCTATCAGTGTGTATCAGTGTGTGTCCATCAGTGTGTATCTTTGACTGTCTATCAGTGTGTGCCTGTGTGTGTCTATCAGTGTGCATCTGTGTGTGTCTATCAGTGTGTATCTGTGTGTGTCTATCAGTGTGTATCTGTGTGTGTGTCTATTTCTGTGTATCAGTGTGTGTGTCTATCAGTGTGTATCTGTGTGTGCGTCTATCAGTGTGTATCAGTGTGTGTGTCTATCTCTGTGTTTCAGTGTGTGTGTCTATAAGTGTGTATCTGTGTGTGTGTCTCTCAGTGTGTAGCTGTGTGTGTGTGTATCAGTGTGTGTGTCTATCAGTGTGAACCTGTGTCTGTCTATCAGTGTGTACATGTGTCTGTCTATCAGTGTGTATCTGTGTGTTTCAATCAGTGTGTACCAGTGTGTGTGTCTATCAGTGTGTATCTGTGTGTGTGTCTATCATTGTGTATCAGTGTGTGTGTCTATCAGTGTGTATCTGTGTGTCTGTCTATCAGTGTGTATCTGTGTGTGTGTCTATCAGTGAGTATATGTGTCTGTGTCTATCATTGTGTATCAGTGTGTGTGTCAATCAGTGTGTATCAGTGTGTCTCTATCAGTGTGTATCTGTATGTGTGTCTACCTCTGTGTATCAGTGTGTGTGTCTATCTCTGTGTATCAGTGTGTGTGTATATCAGTGTGTATCGGTGTGTGTGTCTCTCAGTGTGCATCTGTGTGTGTGTCTATCAGTTTGTATAAGTGTGTGTGTCTATCAGTGAGTATCTGTGTCTGTGTCTATCTCTGTGTATCAGTGTGTGTGTCTATCAGTGTGTATCTCTGTGTGTGTCTATCAGTGCGTATCTGTTTGTGTGTCTATCAGTATGTATCTGTGTGTGTCTATTAGTGTGTATCTGTGTGTGTCTATCAGTTTGTATCAGTGAGTATCTATCAGTGTGTATCAGTGTGTGTCAATCAGTGTGTATCAGTGTGTGTGTCTATCAGTATGTATCTGTGTGTCTGTCTATCAGTGTGTATCTGTTTCTGTCTATCAGTGTGTATCAGTGTGTGTGTCTATAAGTGTGTTTCAGTTTGGGTCCATCAGTGAGTATCAGTGTGTGTCTATCAGTGTGTGTCTATCAGTTTCAATCAGTGTGTGTCTATCAGTGTGTATCAGTGTGTGTGTCTATCAGTGTGAATCAGTGTGTGTGTCTATCAGTGTGTACCTGTGTTTGTCTATCAGTGTGTACCTGTGTGTTTCTATCAGTGAGTATCTGTGTCTGTCTACCATTGTGTACCTGCGTCTGTCTATCAGTGTGTATCTGTGTATCTGTCTATCAGTGTGTATCTGTGTATCTGTCTATCAGTGTGTATCTGTGTGTGAGTCTATCAGTGCGTATCTGTGTGTGGGTCTATCAGTGTGTATCAGTGAGTGTGTCTATCTCTGTGTATCTGTGTGTGTCTATCAGTGAGTATCTGTGTCTGTGTCTATCATTGTGTATCAGTGTGTGTGTCTATCAGTGTGTATCAGAGTGTGTGTCTATCAGTGTTTCTCAGTGTGTCTCTATCTGTGTGTATCTGTGTGTGAGTCTATCAGTGCGTATCTGTGTGTGGGTCTATCAGTGTGTATCAGTGAGTGTGTCTATCTCTGTGTATCTGTGTGTGTCTATCAGTGAGTATCTGTGTCTGTGTCTATCATTGTGTATCAGTGTGTGTGTCTATCAGTATGCTTCAGTGTGTGTGTCTATCAGTGTGAATCAGTGTGTGTGTCTATCAGTGTGTACCTGCGTCTGTCTATCAGTGTGTACCTGTGTGTTTCTATCAATGAGTATCTGTGTCTGTCCACCAATGTGTACCTGCGTCTGTCTATCAGTGTGTATCTGTGTGTCTGTCTATCAGTGTGTATCTGTGTGTGAGTCTATCAGTGCGTGTCTGTGTGTGGGTCTATCAGTGTGTATCCGTGAGTGTGTCTATCTCTGCGTATCTGTGTGTGTCTATCAGTGTGTATCAGAGTGTGTGTCTATCAGTGTTTCTCAGTGTGTCTCTATCAGTGTGTATCTGTGTGTGTGTCTATCTCTGTGTATCAGTGTGTGTGTCTATCTCTGTGTATCAGTGTGTGTGTATATCAGTGTGTATCTGTGTGTGTCTATCAGTTTGTATATGTGTGTGTGTGTCTATCTGTGAGTATCTGTGTCTGTGTCTATCTCTGTGTATCAGTGTGTGTGTCTATCAGTGCGTATCTGTTTGTGTGTCTATCAGTATGTATCTGTGTGTGTCTATTAGTGTGTATCTGTGTGTGTCTATCAGCTTGTATCAGTGAGTATCTATCAGTGTGTATCAGTGTGTGTCAATCAGTGTGTATCAGTGTGTGCGTCTATCAGTGTGTATCTGTTTCTGTCTATCAGTGTGTAACTGTGTGTGTGTGTGTCTATAAGTGTGTTTCAGTTTGGGTCCATCAATGAGTATCAGTGTGTGTCTATCAGTGTGTGTCTATCAGTGTCTATCAGTCTGTGTCTATCAGTGTGTATCAGTGTGTTTGTCTATCAGTGTGTATCTGTGTGTGTGTCTATCAGTGTGTATCTGTGTCTGGGTCTATCAGTGAGTATCTGTGTCTGTCTACCATTGTGTACCTGCGTCTGTCTATCAGTGTGTATCAGTGTGTGTGTTTACCAGTGTGCATCAGTGTGTGTGTCTATCAGTGTGAATCAGTGTGTGTGTCTATCGGTGTGCATCAGTGTGTGTGTCTATCAGTGTGAATCAGTGTGTGTGTCTATCAGTGTGTACCTGTGTCTGTCTATCAGGGTGTACCTGTGTGTTTCTATCAATGAGTATCTGTAACTGTCTACCAGTGTGTACCTGCGTCTGTCTATCAGTGTGCATATGTGTGTGGGTCTATCAGTGTGTATCAGTGTGTGTGTCTATCAGTGTGTACCTGTGTCTGGGTCTATCAGTGTGTATCAGTGTGTGTGTCTATCAGTGTGTATCAGTGTGTGTGTCTATCATTGTGTATCAGTGTGTGTGTGTCTATCTCTGTGTTTCAGTGTGTGTGTCTATCAGTGTGTATCTGTGTGTGTGTCTATCAGTGTGTATCTGTGTGTGTGTATATCAGTGTGTATCTGTGTGTGTGTCTATCAGTGTGCATCAGTGTGTGTGTCTATCAGTGTGAATCAGTGTGTGTGTCTATCAGTGTGTATCTGTGTGTGTGTCTATCAGTGTGTATCTGTGTGTGTGTATATCAGTGTGTATCTGTGTGTGTGTCTCAGTGTGTATCTGTGTGTGTGTCTATCAGTGTGTATCTGTGTGTGTGTGTGTCTATCAGCGTGTATCAGTGTGTGTGTCTGTCAGTGTGTATCTGTGTGCGGGTCTATCAGTATGTACCTGTGTGTGTCTATCAGTAAGTATCTGTGTCTGTCTGTCACTGTGTATCTGTGTGTGTCTATCAGTGTGTATCTGTGTGTGTGTCTATCAGTGTTTATCAGTGTATGTCTATCAGTGTGTATCTGTGTGTGTCTTTCAGTGAGTATCTGTGTCTGTTTATCAGTGTGTATCTGTGTGTGACTATCAGTGTGTATCTGTGTGTGTGTCTCTCAGTGTGTAACAGTGTATGTCTATCAGTGTGTATCTGTGTTTGTGTCTTTCAGTGTGTATCAGTGTGTGTGTCCAGCAGTGTGTATCTTTGACTGTCTATCAGTGAGTACTTGTGTGTGTCTATCAGTGTGTGTCTGTGTGTGTCTATCAGTGTGTGTGTCTATCAGTGTGTATCAGTGTGTGTGTCTATCTCTGTGTTTCAGTGTGTGTGTCTATCAGTGTGTATCTGTGTGTGTGTCTGTCAGTGTGTAGCTGTGTGTGTGTGTATCAGTGTGTGTGTCTATCAGTGTGAACCTGTGTCTGTCTATCAGTGTGTACATGTGTCTGTCTATCAGTGTGTATCTGTGTGCGTCAATCAGTGTGTACCAGTGTGTGTGTCTATCAGTGTGTATCTGTGTGTGTGTCTATCAGTGTGTATCAGTGTGTGTGTCTATCAGTGTGTATCTGTGTGTCTGTCTATCAGTGTGTATCTGTGTGTGAGTCTATCAGTGCGTGTCTGTGTGTGGGCCTATCAGTGTGTATCAGTGAGTGTGTCTATCTCTGCGTATCTGTGTGTGTCTATCAGTGAGTATCTGTGTCTGTGTCTATCATTGTGTATCAGTGTGTGTGTCTATCAGTGTGTATCAGAGTGTGTGTCTATCAGTGTTTCTCAGTGTGTCTCTATCAGTGTGTATCTGTGTGTGTGTCTATCTCTGTGTATCAGTGTGTGTGTCTATCTCTCTGTATCAGTGTGTGTGTATATCAGTGTGTATCTGTGTGTGTGTCTATCAGTTTGTATATGTGTGTGTGTCTATCTGTGAGTTTCTGTGTCTGTGTCTATCTCTGTGTATCAGTGTGTGTGTATATCAGTGTGTAGAAATGTGTGTGCCTATCAGTGCGTATCTGTTTGTGTGTCTATCAGTATGTATCTGTGTGTGTCTATTAGTGTGTATCTGTGTGTGTCTATCAGCTTGTATCAGTGAGTATCTATCAGTGTGTATCAGTTTGTGTCAATCAGTGTGTATCAGTGTGTGCGTCTATCAGTGTGTATCTGTGTGTCTGTCTATCAGTGTGTAACTGTTTCTGTCTATCAGTGTGTAACAGTGTGTGTGTGTCTATAAGTGTGGTTTCAGTTTGGGTCCATCAATGAGTATCAGTGTGTGTCTATCAGTGTGTGTCTATCAGTGTGTATCAGTGTGTGTGTCTATCAGTGTGAATCAGTGTGTGTGTCTATCAGTGTGTACCTGTGTCTGTCTATCAGTGTGTATCTGTGTGTGTGTCTATCAGTGTGTATCTGTGTCTGGGTCTATCTGTGAGTATCTGTGTCTGTCTACCATTGTGTACCTGCGTCTGTCTATCAGTGCGTATCAGTGTGTGTGTTCACCAGTGTGCATCAGTGTGTGTGTCTATCAGTGTGAATCAGTGTGTGTGTCTATCGGTGTGCATCAGTGTGTGTGTCTATCAGTGTGAATCAGTTTGTGTGTCTATCAGTGTGTACCTGTGTCTGTCTATCAGTGTGTACCTGTGTGTTTCTATCAATGAGTATCTGTAACTGTCTACCAGTGTGTACCTGCGTCTGTCTATCAGTGTGTATCTGTGTGTGGGTCTATCAGTGTGTATCAGTGTCTGTGTCTATCAGTGTGTATCTGTGTTTGGGTCTATCAGTGTGTATCAGTGTGTGTGTCTATCAGTGTGTATCAGTGTGTGTGTCTATCAGTGTGTATCAGTGTGTGTGTGTCTATCTCTGTGTTTCAGTGTGTGTGTCTATCAGTGTGTATCTGTGTGTGTGTCTATCAGTGTGTAGTGTAAGGGAAATTGTACTGGATATTGTATGAGTTTAGTATGAAATTCAGATTCACTTGTAAGGGAAATTGTATTAGATATTGTATGAGCTAGGTATGAAATTCAGATTCACAGGTTTTAGTAAAATGATATAGCAGATTTAGGTGAGTAGTGAGATGGGTATATAACCTAAAGTAACTTCGTGTGAACTAATATAATCAAGTGTAGTCGATATGATCAAAGTGGAGGAACTAGAGAAGTAATATAGCAATCACTAATTAAGGAAAGCAGACAACAGTCACTTAAGAAAACAAGGAAGACTGCTCGGTGGTTCAACTTAATAGTGGACCATAAAACCATAAAATCAGCAGAGAGAATGTCCTTTCTAACACTTTCGGCCTAAATCAACAAAACTACGATTATTATACAAACAGAAAAGTTCAGATAAGAGCAAGAGTTATAACCACCATGGTTTAAGAAACGAAGAGATATAACAGGGAACGACCAAATGTAAAGAAAACAGATAAAGGGTCAACTAAAATTAATGGTGGCCAAAGAAAGATAGGGCTGTAGGGTAAGATAACAACCAAGGACAGGCTGTAAAAGGGAGAGGAGGATCTTGAGATATGAGGCTGAAATGTACATAAAAGAGTGTAAGCCCAAGGGCTCTTTGGAGTTTTCCGGACGCTCCCGGCTTTATCTCTTATGCTGAGAAATAAAGTCTTTTGCTTGAAAGATCGCTGCTCAGACTCTCTGTTTTAAACCGATGTAAACGAATTGTCGTCCTGGGGAACCACGACAAAATTGGCGCTGCTTAGCAGGGTTGGTGAGAGATCGCCCAGAAAAGCATCTGGAAGGAGTAGCGGAGACGGTGGTCCAACCGGAACCGAGAAGTCCCCAGCCGGCCTTCTGTCAACAAGGTAAGCAGACTTGCATGCATGTAAATCCTTGTTGTCAGAAAGGGGTTTTCTCGAGGCCCGGTGCGCCCGGCTCTCTGCTGGTCCTGGATCTCCCCAACCCAAAAAGATATCCTGCACAGGTAAAACCAAATTGTGTAAAAATTTTGAGAGACTGAGTCTGATCCGAAGAGCAGAATTTTTGCATGCAAAAGCGCGCTGCGAATACTGTATTGTCTGTGAATGGGTAAAAAGTGAGACGGGAAAAAGGCCGAAAGCTAAAGTAATGCAATTAGGTTAAGTCAAGCGGTTTGGAGCGGGTTTTTCAGGTCACGACTTGCCCAGAAGAGAGTAAGTGTGGGAAAATCTGCCAGTCCAAACCTACCCAGGACCTCGGGTAAGGGACGTCAACCGAGAGGGAGAGAGATCAGTGAGAGATCGCTCTCTGACCTAATACAGTAGTCAAAAGCACAGGAGTGGATTTTAACCACAGGAAAGGGGAGTAGCAGCTAGAATAGAGGAAGTAAAAGACCAATTTGAACAAACTGGTCTGAGAAAACAGCGTGAAGGACAGAAATAAGAGAGAGAGTCGGAACATAGGTAGGGTAATAACTAACAACTTGGAAAGATTACCCTGACAAAATTGCCTGGTGGCAAGATTGGGAATAACTAATCTTTGAATAATAACAAAAACGGAAGCAACACTGGATTGGAAAAAGATTACACACATAATTAACTTAGAGGAGATAAAGAATGAGTGGCCGTATGTAAAATGGGAAAGAGTAGTCGATAGGAATTGGATAGACGAAATAAAATTGGAAACCCTAGAGAAATTAATAAAGGGATCTGACCGATACAGGATTCTTATACACATAGACGAGCAAGTGAAAACCTACTACCCTCTGGCCCGGGAGAGGAAGATAGTGCCGGGACAGGGGACTACGGGGAAGTGGATATCAGGACCCCGGTTAGAATTACAAATAGTGGCAAAAGAAATCCAAAGGAAAGGTAAACAGGGGACTGAGCACGGAAAAACAATACAGCAAGTAATAATCACTGTGATACCTAACTCTGACAGATTAAGTGACAAAAATTGCGACAGTGATCCAAAAAGACGAGTAATGGCGCACCAAGTTAAGACACCAGTGGAGATATTAGGGGATAAGTTCCCAGCCCTTAGGGGAGATATAGAACACGTCTCTAAAAAATGGGCCAAAAGAACAAATAAGACCAATACACAGTGGCCGGAGGAAGGCACATGGTCCATAGAGAGGTGTGAGGACCAGAAGGGAATGATAAAGAACTATAAGATTAAGGATAAATCGAGCAAAAGAAGGGAGAAGCGAGAAAAGGAGTTAGAGATATTAGCCCTATTCCAACAAGGAGGGAAAGAGAGAAGAGGGGTATGGAGGGGAGGTAGAATGCAGATGCCAGTACAACTTGAGGAAAAAGCAAAATTGGAAGATCCAAACGTAGCCCCACCCCCATACTTAGAGAAACAGAGCTCCACGGGACTGTACCCAGTCATATCAGGCACAATGAATTTTGAGGGAGAATATGACATAGAACAGATGACGAAGGAGGAATGGGCACGAAAGGAGGGAGAAAAGAAACAAGGTATAGAGGAAGCAGCTAGAAAAACAGAAGAGGCTTTTGATGGGCTGAACCAAAGGAGAAAGGAGTTGGAGGACGAAGTAAAGGTGGTAGAACTTTTGGAATGGGTAAAGAAGGTAATGAAAAAGGAAAAAGAACGAGAAGAGGGAGGAGAAAATGTTAGAAATAAATATGAGGGGAAAACAGGAAATGATTTTTGCGAGTATGCAAGTGAGACATCACAAGGATGGAGGTGGAAGCACCCAGAGGAAGGTAGAATGGCGAGAGAGACGGAAGGAGAAACAGAAGAGAGTAGTGAAGACGAAGGGAGGCAATCAGTGTTAGGGGTGCAAAGAAAATCAAGGCGGGAAAGGCACCCACCTGTAAAGTTTCCAGATGTGGATAGGAGAGGGAAAAGGGTATTCCCGGTGATTCTGAAGGGTGGCAGACCGCAGTATATCCCTTGGTCAGGTCAGGATTTGCCTAATTTAATTAATGAATTACCCAATATTTTGGATGGGGCTGGAAGGTGGATTGGACAGTTGGAGGCAGGGATGGTGGGAAAAAGGATGGCACTGGGCGACATCAAAGCTCTCCTGACAAAGGTGCTAGGAATGGACCAAATGGCGGAAGTAATGAGACGTGCTGGCATCCCGACCGCAGCTTATGACCCAGCGGTGGATGGGATACTAATGGACCAGTACCGCCAAGACATCTGGCAGGCACTGCGGGATATGTACCCCAATCGAATGGATGTAAAAACCCTAAAGGGAGAGCCACTGGGTGAGGAGGAGAATGCAGCGGTGTATGTGGAGAATCAATTAAAAAGGTGGAGAAGGGACACGGAGAGGGACATTCTAATAGACCCACTGACCAACTCCATGTTCCGGGCTGCAATCCTAGAGGGCTTGCCAGCCCCAGCTAAGACAAGGCTGGAGGAAGTGGTGGGCTTGGACTCAAAAAATTACCGAGAGTTTGTGGATTATGTTGCCCATGCAGTAGAGAGACATCGCAAAGATGAAAAGAATGCAGACAAACAGCTGAAGGAGGTACAACGTAAACTCCTTCAGGCACAGTTGGAGGAGATCAAAAGCAAGGATAAACTGAAGGCAAAAGAGGATCTTGCACCCAGAAAAATAGCACCAATGATGGTGGAGCAAAAGCCAGAGGAAACACCTGCACTAATCAAAGGGGGGAGCGGAGATGGAGGCCAGCCCGTCATAACCTATAACATTTCTGCCTTCCCACTGTCCATGAACCCAGGAGCCTATGGCCTAAATTATCAAAACCCATACGCCCTGCAAAGTCAGACTGACTGGAATAGAAATGGGAAAGGACAGGGAGGTGGTAGGCCACCCTATCAGAATCAGAGAGGACAGGGACAGGTTAATCATCAGACTCCGAGACAGGGACCACTGCCTGGCCCTTCAGGTGTGTGTTGGGGGTGCGGGGAGGCAGGGCACATAAAAAGGAATTGCCCGCGGAATTTCCCCAGACAGGGAGAAAACCAGCAGCAGACAGGCCAACAACTGATCCAAGGATCGCCAAACAGCATCCCGATGTTTCAAGGGCCGGTAAACCATCAGAATTCCCCATAGGGAGGCCCAGAGAACCCCGAAATGGTAGGACAGCACGTACAGATAACAGAAACTGCAGAGCAGGAACCTATAGTTAACGTTAGAGTAGGAGGGATCGAGGTCCCCATGATGATAGACACCGGCGCCACATGTACGTGCATGCAAACGAAATATGCGGATCACTTACCATTATCAAATCAGTTTGTAAAAACTGTGGGGTTCTCGGGGAAAGTAACATTAGCTCGAATGACGACGCCGGTGCCTGTTACCATTGGAAATAAGACAACCCATGTACCTATTTTAGTATGTGATAAAACTCCTTTAAATCTATTGGGAAGGGATGCAATCCTAGGTTTAGGACTGAAATTAGAATGCACTGAACAAGGAATTGATTTGATGGGAATGTATCCACTTGAAATACCAGGAAAGGAAGGGGTTAATGTATATTGGTTGGGAGATATAGAGGAACAAGTTAAAAAACAGATATGGGAAGTTTGGGGAAAGCTTATAAACACTTGGGTTCCACAAGCCAAATGGCCAAGAACAGAATTACACAGTACAATGATATTTGATGAAGGGCAGGAACCTGAGATACAGGAGAAATGGGAAAGGGAGGCAGGACGAGAACAGGAAATAAAGTCAGGAAGTATTTTAATCGGACTAGAGGGAGTAGCCCTCACAATTGTTAGGAATGAATGGGTTAACAAATGGTTCTCTGTATCTGGGGCGGAGCCACATGTCACATTGAAAGTGAATCCGGGATACAGATCAAAAGACCTAGGACCAATGGTGTTGAGAGCACAAGATTTAGAATTTGTCCAGACAGACAATGTAGATATTTGGACGTCCAGCAATGGACAAATGACGAAAATAATTTTGGATGTTAAAATGCTTGGGAAACCGAAGCAGATAACAATAGGAGTGCAAATCGAGAAACAGGAACTGGAGTGGAGAGAGAGGTTAGAGCAGGATTTGAACTCTCTCCCGCAGGAGTTGTGGTCCAGACAGGACACGGATGTAGGGAGGGTCAAAAACGCTAATCCAGTTGAAGTCAGATCAAAGACAGGACGTCAGGGGCCGTATAGGCCGCAATACCCAATCAAGACAGAAGCAATTGAAGGAATTAGAGGGACAATTAAGGGATTGATAGAAGCAGGGGTATTAAAAGAAACCCGGAGCAGGTGTAATACACCGCTACTACCAGTGAAAAAGGCGGACGGAGAAAAATGGAGATTGGTGCATGATCTAAGGGCAATTAATGAGGTAGTGGAAGATATGCCAGCAGAGGTTCCAAACCCTTATACCTTGATGACAAATATACCACCTGAAAGTAGATGGTTTACTGTAATAGACCTATGTTCGGCATTTTTTAGTGTGCCACTAGCTCAAGAAAGTCAGTATCTCTTTGCATTTACGTACGAGGGGAAACAATACACATACAATAGGATGCCCCAAGGATTTAAACATTCCCCACATGTATTCAATCAGGTGTTGAGAGCAGATTTAGAAGGAATACAGTTGGAAGGAACACTAATACAATATGTGGATGATTTATTATTATGCACAGGAACACAAGAACAATGCAGGAAGAATAGTTTAAAACTATTGAAAAGACTAGCAGAAGGGGGTCATAAAGTTTCCAGGAAAAAGCTGCAGCTGTGCCAGAAAAAGGTAGAATACTTGGGAAGAGAAATATCAGCAGGACAGAAGGAGATAGCTTCACAGCAAATAGAAGCAGTACTAAAGGTTCCGAAACCACAGACGGTGGGACAAATGATGACATTTTTGGGAATGACAGGATTCAGTTCAGAATGGGTGGAAAGCTATGCCGAAAAAACGCAGGCACTACGAAAGATAATGAAGGAGGCAGGGTGTGACGAATTAAAAGCCAAACTAAAATGGGATAAAGATGCTTCAGACGCATTTGAGAATATAAAGAGAGAAATGGCACAGGCACCAGCCTTGGCTTTACCGACCTATGACAAGCCCTTTGACTTATTTGTGAGTAACAGAGAAGCCGGATTTGCTACAGCAATGTTAATGCAGGAAAATTGCAAGGGTAGACGAAGGCAGGCTGTAGCATATTACAGTACCAAGCTAGACGACGTAGCGATGGGATACCCTCCGTGCTATCAAGGCCTGGCAGCAGCTTGGTGGGCGTACGAAAAGGCAGCCACGGTCACAATGGGATATCCGATAAACATACATGTATACCATAAGGTAGCTGAATTGATTGAGCAAGGAAAATTTGTGCTGACACCTGCTAGGATCCATCATTATCGAATGCTAACTACATTTCCAGATATCACGATAATAAAGTGCAACAGAGTAAATCCAGCTGATTACATGCCATTACCTCATGAAGGAGAAGAACATGAATGCTTAAGAGAAGCAAAAACATTTATGAAACTGAGAAAAGGTTTAAGAGCAGAGGGACTAGTGACAGAAGGGAAAAGGATACTGTATGTAGATGGCTCATGTTACAGGGATCACTTAGGAAACCACGCAGGCTATGCCATAGTTGAACAGAAAGGGGAAACACTTGAAGTCATAGAAGCAGAGAAATGTGAACAGCCCTGTTCAGCCCAACTGGCAGAACTTAAAGCATTGACCAGAGCATGTGAGCTAGCAAACGGGGAAGCATTGGAAATTTATACTGATTCGGCCTATGCCCACGGGGTCTGCCATCTGTTTGGGGCAATATGGAAGCAAAGGGGATTTATGAAAAGCGGAGGAGGACCAATACAACACGAAGGTCAAATCAGGGCTTTAATAAGGGCCATGATGGGTCCAAGGGAATTAGCCATAATTAAGTGTCAGGCGCATAAAAAGGGAGCAGACAGCATCACACAGGGAAACACCAAAGCCGACAAGGCAGCTAAAGAAGCGTCAGGATGCATTGAGGCTACGATAGCCCCAGTAGAAATAGCAAGGCCGCACCCAGGGCCAGGTACGGGGGATATCGAACCTCATATCACATTAGAAGATGTAGCACAGTTACAGGAGGAAACCTCTGTAGCTGAAAAGGCAATGTGGAAAGATAGAGGAGCACTACAGGGACAACAGGACAGGATATGGAGAAATGGGGAGGGATTGGTCATAGCACCCACATCATTACTAACCGTACTAATTAGCGAAGCGCATGGAGTGGACCACTGTGCAAGAGGAGAAGTGGCTAGAAAGATCAAGAAGGAAGGATTCTGGTCACCATACCTGCAAAACTCGATTGACTACATACTAAGTCAGTGTGAGGTGTGTGCTCAGAATAACATCAGGAAGGGCATTACTGCCCCAATAGGGCATATACCCATTCCTGAAGGACCATTTAAACATCTATGCATGGACTATGTGGATATGGGAAAGGTGGTGAGGGGGAAAAGATACATGTTAGTGATTATTGATAGATTCAGCAGATGGATAGAAGCAACGCCATCCAAAGATCAAGGATCTGGAACGGTGATTAACTTCCTGTCAAAAGAAATTATCCCAAGATTTGGTATACCCACGCAATTAAGTTCAGACAATGGATCTGCTTTTATAGGAAGGGCACTGAGAGAGACACTCTCGGCACTCCGAGTAAAGCAGAAGTTTGGATGCGTATATCACCCTCAATCCCAAGGAATGGTGGAGAGAGCAAACGGGACCCTTAAGGCTAAAATAAGCAAAATTTGCAATGAAACAGGGAAAAACTGGATAGATGCTCTGCCATTGGCTCTAATGCAATACAGGAGTCAGGAAAACAGAATCACACATTTGAGCCCACATGAAATGATGACAGGAAGAGTAATGCCGGTACCTAAGATCAGGGGATCAGGAGGTCCTACGCTAGAATGTTTAGATCAAAGCACAAAAGAATATATACAACAATTAACTGTTATACATAGAACTATATTTGAACAGGAAAAAGCCAAGGAGGAGGAGAATCCGGTAACAGAACATCAGATCAAACCTGGAGATCGAGTATACATCAGAAAGTTCCGGAGACGTTGGAACGAACCGAGACGAGAAGGACCGTTTGAAGTCACCAAAGTGTCTCCCACGGCGTTGCAAGTAGAAGGCAGTACACTGTGGTATCACTTGAACCATTGTACCAGAACAGTACCAGGGGTAGGGGAGAGAAGGGAAATTGAAGAAGTACACAGAGTGGACAGAAGTGATAGCGAGGAAGAAATAGAAATACACGGGGAGAATCGTGAGGAGGAGGAACAGGGCCAAGGAAGAACAAAAAGAATAGAGGATGATGAAAGTAGTTCTGTACATGAGCTGGCTGATGATACAAATGCCCAGCCTGAGCCTATTAGTCAAGGTGCCGAGGGAGGTGAGGACAGGGAAGGGGCCCCATTCCCCACCTGGGACTTGGAAACTATTTCCCTTAGGGACTTCCGTGACCCATAGAAAAGGAGAATGGGATACAGAAGACATAAGGGTGCAGAATCAGGAAGATAGAGTATTAAGACGAACAAAACGTGAACGATTAGTGAGCACAAATACTATTTGGGGAAAAGCGCAGAAAAACAAATGGTGGAAATGGGCTGAGTATACAGGTCAGAAAAACAGTGATGGGAAAGAGTGTGTAGTATGCGCATCAGAGAAACCTAACACCCAAGTAACTGATATACCATGGGGATCAGGAGACTGTAGAACCAGGCAACAAAGCTGGAGAAAGGAAAATTGCCGTCCATATACCACATATATACGGTATCATATGATAGGGAATCGGAACTACTCGTATGAGAAGATAGACTGTTCCGGATCCGCATGTGATAACCTTTGTAAAGGTGAGTAGCCGTTGTGTCAATACCACTGCATCCTGTTTGCTGGGGTAAAAAAGGGCATCTACAACTTGACCCACAGATGTCCAAAGTGGCCAAAAACGGCAGTAGACGCGGTCCCAAAGGAATGGAGTGTAGAGCCCAACTTACAAATCCAAGATTGCTATTGGAAGGAAAGTAGCACAGGAAGTAGTGTGGGAAATTACACAGGAGAGTGTGAAAGGATTTGGAATATAACCGATGCTCTTAATCTGATCCTCTCAGGAGGGGGATGGACACCCCCTCCTTATGTGTTAGACTATCAAGAAAATCAACTGGCCGATCTCTGGTGGCTTTGTGGCCCGGAGAAAGGGCTATTGGCAAAATTACCACAGAATTGGAAAGGACTATGTGCTCGAGTTATGCTTGCCCAGAGCACTGTGATACTACCGGTGGAAAAAGAAATTAAGTCACAAAAAGTTAAGAGGGCATATACCCCTGACCCTACGGTAAAATTGGACGCAATCGGACAGCCCCGCGGCATCCCGAATGAGTTCAAAGCTAGGAACGAAATAGCTGCAGGGTTTGAATCCCTCTTTGTTTGGATCACACCCAGCAAGAATACTGAGTGGATCAATTACATCTATTATAATCAGCAGAGGTTTATTAATTATACGAATGATGCCCTGGAGGCCTTAGGAGAGCAGTTGGATGCGACCAGCAAAATGGCGTGGCAAAATCGACAGGCGTTAGATTGGCTCCTGGCAGAGAAAGGAGGAGTGTGTGTTATGTTTGGGGATCAGTGCTGCACATTTATCCCTAATAACACTAATCCAGAAGGGTCATTTACACAAGCCATGAATAAGTTAAAAAATCTTAAGAAAGAAGTGAAAGAAAATGCTGGGTTTGGGCATGAGGTATGGAGTTGGCTGGACAGAATATTAGGAAGATGGGGGGCGTGGTTTGCCAAAGCTGGAGCTGTAGCAATAGCAACAATAATCATTCTGGGATTGATATTTTGTTGTTTTTTACCCGCCCTGAGATCCTTCCTTACCAGAATGGCAGCGCGGCAGATGGTGACGCGGGTGATAAGCAGCTCACGCTCAAGAGAAAAAACAGAGGAATGGGAAAATCTTGAGCCGCCCCCGCTGAGTGGATTTACAATGACCTTGGTCGAAGTTGAAACTCGTCACTCTGTAAAATAACTACAATAGTGGAAGATCACCTTGTGGAAACAACAGCACCTTGCGGAAGTCCGCACGAAACCAGGAGAACTTAGTCTGTACACAGGAATCAGTCTTTTTCCCTTCCCTAGACAAGAGTGGGAAGGTTTTTGGCTGATGACTGTCAGGGGCAGGCAATCTGGAGGAGCAACCCAAAAATCAGAACCGGGATAGACAAATTATGATAAAGTTAGAATAGGGACACTGATCCCTGACCAAAATAGTCGGCTCCTCCACATCGCCTGAAAAAGTGATTAAAATGAAATGCAAATGGAATTGAGCGAGGGGATTATTTGAGCTTGGTAATTGGGATGAGGCTAGGGAATAGCCTCAAAGGGGGGACTTGTAAGGGAAATTGTACTGGATATTGTATGAGTTTAGTATGAAATTCAGATTCACTTGTAAGGGAAATTGTATTAGATATTGTATGAGCTAGGTATGAAATTCAGATTCACAGGTTTTAGTAAAATGATATAGCAGATTTAGGTGAGTAGTGAGATGGGTATATAACCTAAAGTAACTTCGTGTGAACTAATATAATCAAGTGTAGTCGATATGATCAAAGTGGAGGAACTAGAGAAGTAATATAGCAATCACTAATTAAGGAAAGCAGACAACAGTCACTTAAGAAAACAAGGAAGACTGCTCGGTGGTTCAACTTAATAGTGGACCATAAAACCATAAAATCAGCAGAGAGAATGTCCTTTCTAACACTTTCGGCCTAAATCAACAAAACTACGATTATTATACAAACAGAAAAGTTCAGATAAGAGCAAGAGTTATAACCACCATGGTTTAAGAAACGAAGAGATATAACAGGGAACGACCAAATGTAAAGAAAACAGATAAAGGGTCAACTAAAATTAATGGTGGCCAAAGAAAGATAGGGCTGTAGGGTAAGATAACAACCAAGGACAGGCTGTAAAAGGGAGAGGAGGATCTTGAGATATGAGGCTGAAATGTACATAAAAGAGTGTAAGCCCAAGGGCTCTTTGGAGTTTTCCGGACGCTCCCGGCTTTATCTCTTATGCTGAGAAATAAAGTCTTTTGCTTGAAAGATCGCTGCTCAGACTCTCTGTTTTAAACCGATGTAAACGAATTGTCGTCCTGGGGAACCACGACAGTAGCTGTGTGTGTGTGCATCAGTGTGTGTGTCTATCAGTGTGAAATTGTGTCTGTCTATCAGTGTGTACCGTGTCTGTCTATCAGTGTGTATCTGTGTGTGTTTATCAGTTTGTATCTGTGTGTGTCTATCAGTGTGTATCAGTGTGTGTGTCTTTCTCTGTGTTTCAGTGTGTGTCTATCAGTGTGTATCTGTGTGTGTCTATCAGTGTGTAGCTGTGTGTGTGTGTATCAGTGTGTGTGACTATCAGTGTGAACCTGTGTCTGTCTATCAGTGTGTACCTGTGTCTGTCTATCACTGTGTATCTGTGTGTGTCTATCAGTGTGTACCAGTGTTTTTGTCTATCAGTGTGTATCTCTGTGTGTGTCTATCTCTGTGTATCAGTGTGTGTGTCTATCAGTGTGTATCTGTATGTGTGTCTATCAGTGTGTATCTGTTTGTGTGTCTATCAGTGTGTATCTGTGTCTATCTATCAGTGAGTATCAGTGTGTATCTATCAGTGTGTATCAGTGTGTGTCTATCAGTGTGTACCTGCGTCTGTCTATCAGTGTGTATCAGTGTGTGTGTCTATCAGTGTGTATCTGTGTGAGGGTCTATCCATGTGTATCAGTGTCTGTTTCAATCAGTGTGTATCTGTGTGTGTGTCTATCAGTGTGTATCAGCGTGTGTGTCTATCAGTGTGTATCTGTGTGTGTGTCTCAGTGTGTATCTGTGTGTGTGTCTATCAGTGTGTATCTGTGTGTGTGTCTATCAGCGTGTATCAGTGTGTGTCTCTATCAGTGTGTATCTGTGTGCGGGTCTATCAGTATGTACCTGTGTGTGTCTATCAGTGAGTATCTGTGTTTGTCTATCAGTGTGTATCTGTGTGTGTCTATCAGTGTGTATCTGTGTGTGTGTCTATCAGTGTGTATCAGTGGATGTCTATCAGTGTGTATCTGTGTATGTGTCTTTCAGTGTGTCTCAGTGTGTGTGTCCATCAGTGTGTATCTTTGACTGTCTATCAGTGTGTACCTGTGTGTGTCTATCAGTGTGTGTCTGTGTGTGTCTATCAGTGTGTGTGTCTATCAGTGTGTATTAGTGTGTCTCTATCAGTGTGTACCTGTGTGTGTGTCTATCTCTGTGTATCAGTGTGTGTGTCTATCAGTGTGTATCTGTGTCGGGGTCTTTCAGTGTGTATCAGTGTGTGTGTCTATCAGTGTGTGTCTGTGTGCCTGTCGATCAGTGTGTATCAGTGTGTGTCCATCAGTGTGTATCTTTGACTGTCTATCAGTGTGTGCCTGTGTGTGTCTATCAGTGTGCATCTGTGTGTGTCTATCAGTGTGTATCTGTGTGTGTCTATCAGTGTGTATCTGTGTGTGTGTCTATTTCTGTGTATCAGTGTGTGTGTCTATCAGTGTGTATCTGTGTGTGCGTCTATCAGTGTGTATCAGTGTGTGTGTCTATCTCTGTGTTTCAGTGTGTGTGTCTATAAGTGTGTATCTGTGTGTGTGTCTCTCAGTGTGTAGCTGTGTGTGTGTGTATCAGTGTGTGTGTCTATCAGTGTGAACCTGTGTCTGTCTATCAGTGTGTACATGTGTCTGTCTATCAGTGTGTATCTGTGTGTTTCAATCAGTGTGTACCAGTGTGTGTGTCTATCAGTGTGTATCTGTGTGTGTGTCTATCATTGTGTATCAGTGTGTGTGTCTATCAGTGTGTATCTGTGTGTCTGTCTATCAGTGTGTATCTGTGTGTGTGTCTATCAGTGAGTATATGTGTCTGTGTCTATCATTGTGTATCAGTGTGTCTCTATCAGTGTGTATCTGTATGTGTGTCTACCTCTGTGTATCAGTGTGTGTGTCTATCTCTGTGTATCAGTGTGTGTGTATATCAGTGTGTATCGGTGTGTGTGTCTCTCAGTGTGCATCTGTGTGTGTGTCTATCAGTTTGTATAAGTGTGTGTGTCTATCAGTGAGTATCTGTGTCTGTGTCTATCTCTGTGTATCAGTGTGTGTGTCTATCAGTGTGTATCTTTGTGTGTGTCTATCAGTGCGTATCTGTTTGTTTGTCTATCAGTATGTATCTGTGTGTGTCTATTAGTGTGTATCTGTGTGTGTCTATCAGTTTGTATCAGTGAGTATCTATCAGTGTGTATCAGTGTGTGTCAATCAGTGTGTATCAGTGTGTGTGTCTATCAGTATGTATCTGTGTGTCTGTCTATCAGTGTGTATCTGTTTCTGTCTATCAGTGTGTATCAGTGTGTGTGTCTATAAGTGTGTTTCAGTTTGGGTCCATCAGTGAGTATCAGTGTGTGTCTATCAGTGTGTGTCTATCAGTTTCAATCAGTGTGTGTCTATCAGTGTGTATCAGTGTGTGTGTCTATCAGTGTGAATCAGTGTGTGTGTCTATCAGTGTGTACCTGTGTTTGTCTATCAGTGTGTACCTGTGTGTTTCTATCAGTGAGTATCTGTGTCTGTCTACCATTGTGTACCTGCGTCTGTCTATCAGTGTGTATCTGTGTATCTGTCTATCAGTGTGTATCTGTGTATCTGTCTATCAGTGTGTATCTGTGTGTGAGTCTATCAGTGCGTATCTGTGTGTGGGTCTATCAGTGTGTATCAGTGAGTGTGTCTATCTCTGTGTATCTGTGTGTGTCTATCAGTGAGTATCTGTGTCTGTGTCTATCATTGTGTATCAGTGTGTGTGTCTATCAGTGTGTATCAGAGTGTGTGTCTATCAGTGTTTCTCAGTGTGTCTCTATCTGTGTGTATCTGTGTGTGTGTCTATCTCTGTGTATCAGTGTGTGTGTCTATCTCTGTGTATCAGTGTGTGTGTATATCAGTGTGTATCTGTGTGTGTGTCTATCAGTTTGTATATGTGTGTGTGTCTATCAGTATGTATCTGTGTGTGTCTATTAGTCTGTATCTGTGTGTGTCTATCGGTTTGTATCAGTGAGTATCTATCAGTGTGTATCAGTGTTTGTCAATCAGTGTGTATCAGTGTGTGCGTCTATCAGTGTGTATCTGTGTGTCTGTTTATCAGTGTGTATCTGTTTCTGTCTATCAGTGTGTAACAGTGTGTGTGTGTCTATAAGTGTGTTTCAGTTTGGGTCCATCAATGAGTATCAGTGAGTGTCTATCAGTTTGTGTCTATCCGTGTCTATCAGTGTGTGTCTATCAGTGTGTATCAGTGTGTGTGTCTATCAGTGTGAATCAGTGTGTGTGTCTATCAGTGTGTACCTGTGTCTGTCTATCAGTGTGTATCTGTGTGTGTGTCTATCAGTGTGTATCTGTGTCTGGGTCTATCAGTGAGTATCTGTGTCTGTCTAACATTGTGTACCTGCGTCTGTCTATCAGTGTGTATCAGTGTGTGTGTCTATCAGTGTGTATCTGTGTGAGGGTCTATCCATGAGTATCACTGTGTGTTTCTATCAGTGTGTATCTGTGTGTGTGTCTATCAGTGTGTACCAGTGTGTTTGTCTATCAGTGTGTATCTGTGTGTGTGTCTATCTCTGTGTATCTGTGTGTGTGTCTATCTCTGTGTAACAGTGTGTGTGTCTATCGGTGTGTATCTGTGTGTGTGTCTATCAGTGTGTATCTGTGTGTGTGTCTATCTCTGTGTATCTGTGTGTGTGTCTATCTCTGTGCATCAGTGTGTGTGTCTATCAGTGTGAATCAGTGTGTGTGTCTATCGGTGTGCATCAGTGTGTGTGTCTATCAGTGTGAATCAGTTTGTGTGTCTATCAGTGTGTACCTGTGTCTGTCTATCAGTGTGTACCTGTGTGTTTCTATCAATGAGTATCTGTAACTGTCTACCAGTGTGTACCTGCGTCTGTCTATCAGTGTGTATCTGTGTGTGGGTCTATCAGTGTGTATCAGTGTGTGTGTCTATCAGTGTGTATCTGTGTTTGGGTCTATCAGTGTGTATCAGTGTGTGTGTCTATCAGTGTGTATCAGTGTGTGTGTCTATCAGTGTGTATCAGTGTGTGTGTGTCTATCTCTGTGTTTCAGTGTGTGTGTCTATCAGTGTGTATCTGTGTGTGTGTCTATCAGTGTGTAGCTGTGTGTGTGTGCATCAGTGTGTGTGTCTATCAGTGTGAAATTGTGTCTGTCTATCAGTGTGTACCGTGTCTGTCTATCAGTGTGTATCTGTGTGTGTTTATCAGTTTGTATCTGTGTGTGTCTATCAGTGTGTATCAGTGTGTGTGTCTTTCTCTGTGTTTCAGTGTGTGTCTATCAGTGTGTATCTGTGTGTGTCTATCAGTGTGTAGCTGTGTGTGTGTGTATCAGTGTGTGTGACTATCAGTGTGAACCTGTGTCTGTCTATCAGTGTGTACCTGTGTCTGTCTATCACTGTGTATCTGTGTGTGTCTATCAGTGTGTACCAGTGTTTTTGTCTATCAGTGTGTATCTCTGTGTGTGTCTATCTCTGTGTATCAGTGTGTGTGTCTATCAGTGTGTATCTGTATGTGTGTCTATCAGTGTGTATCTGTTTGTGTGTCTATCAGTGTGTATCTGTGTCTATCTATCAGTGAGTATCAGTGTGTATCTATCAGTGTGTATCAGTGTGTGTCTATCAGTGTGTACCTGCGTCTGTCTATCAGTGTGTATCAGTGTGTGTGTCTATCAGTGTGTATCTGTGTGAGGGTCTATCCATGTGTATCAGTGTCTGTTTCAATCAGTGTGTATCTCTGTGTGTGTCTATCAGTGTGTATCAGCGTGTGTGTCTATCAGTGTGTATCTGTGTGTGTGTCTCAGTGTGTATCTGTGTGTGTGTCTATCAGCGTGTATCAGTGTGTGTCTCTATCAGTGTGTATCTGTGTGCGGGTCTATCAGTATGTACCTGTGTGTGTCTATCAGTGAGTATCTGTGTTTGTCTATCAGTGTGTATCTGTGTGTGTCTATCATTGTGTATCTGTGTGTGTGTCTAACAGTGTGTATCAGTGGATGACTATCAGTGTGTATCTGTGTATGTGTCTTTCAGTGTGTCTCAGTGTGTGTGTCCATCAGTGTGTATCTTTGACTGTCTATCAGTGTGTACCTGTGTGTGTCTATCAGTGTGTGTCTGTGTGTGTCTATCAGTGTGTGTGTCTATCAGTGTGTATTAGTGTGTCTCTATCAGTGTGTACCTGTGTGTGTGTCTATCTCTGTGTATCAGTGTGTGTGTCTATCAGTGTGTATCTGTGTCGGGGTCTTTCAGTGTGTATCAGTGTGTGTGTCTATCAGTGTGTGTCTGTGTGCCTGTCTATCAGTGTGTATCAGTGTGTGTCCATCAGTGTGTATCTTTGACTGTCTATCAGTGTGTGCCTGTGTGTGTCTATCAGTGTGCATCTGTGTGTGTCTATCAGTGTGTATCTGTGTGTGTCTATCAGTGTGTATCTGTGTGTGTGTCTATTTCTGTGTATCAGTGTGTGTGTCTATCAGTGTGTATCTGTGTGTGCGTCTATCAGTGTGTATCAGTGTGTGTGTCTATCTCTGTGTTTCAGTGTGTGTGTCTATAAGTGTGTATCTGTGTGTGTGTCTCTCAGTGTGTAGCTGTGTGTGTGTGTATCAGTGTGTGTGTCTATCAGTGTGAACCTGTGTCTGTCTATCAGTGTGTACATGTGTCTGTCTATCAGTGTGTATCTGTGTGTTTCAATCAGTGTGTACCAGTGTGTGTGTCTATCAGTGTGTATCTGTGTGTGTGTCTATCATTGTGTATCAGTGTGTGTGTCTATCAGTGTGTATCTGTGTGTCTGTCTATCAGTGTGTATCTGTGTGTGTGTCTATCAGTGAGTATATGTGTCTGTGTCTATCATTGTGTATCAGTGTGTCTCTATCAGTGTGTATCTGTATGTGTGTCTACCTCTGTGTATCAGTGTGTGTGTCTATCTCTGTGTATCAGTGTGTGTGTATATCAGTGTGTATCGGTGTGTGTGTCTCTCAGTGTGCATCTGTGTGTGTGTCTATCAGTTTGTATAAGTGTGTGTGTCTATCAGTGAGTATCTGTGTCTGTGTCTATCTCTGTGTATCAGTGTGTGTGTCTATCAGTGTGTATCTTTGTGTGTGTCTATCAGTGCGTATCTGTTTGTTTGTCTATCAGTATGTATCTGTGTGTGTCTATTAGTGTGTATCTGTGTGTGTCTATCAGTTTGTATCAGTGAGTATCTATCAGTGTGTATCAGTGTGTGTCAATCAGTGTGTATCAGTGTGTGTGTCTATCAGGATGTATCTGTGTGTCTGTCTATCAGTGTGTATCTGTTTCTGTCTATCAGTGTGTATCAGTGTGTGTGTCTATAAGTGTGTTTCAGTTTGGGTCCATCAGTGAGTATCAGTGTGTGTCTATCAGTGTGTGTCTATCAGTTTCAATCAGTGTGTGTCTATCAGTGTGTATCAGTGTGTGTGTCTATCAGTGTGAATCAGTGTGTGTGTCTATCAGTGTGTACCTGTGTTTGTCTATCAGTGTGTACCTGTGTGTTTCTATCAGTGAGTATCTGTGTCTGTCTACCATTGTGTACCTGCGTCTGTCTATCAGTGTGTATCTGTGTATCTGTCTATCAGTGTGTATCTGTGTATCTGTCTATCAGTGTGTATCTGTGTGTGAGTCTATCAGTGCGTATCTGTGTGTGGGTCTATCAGTGTGTATCAGTGAGTGTGTCTATCTCTGTGTATCTGTGTGTGTCTATCAGTGAGTATCTGTGTCTGTGTCTATCATTGTGTATCAGTGTGTGTGTCTATCAGTGTGTATCAGAGTGTGTGTCTATCAGTGTTTCTCAGTGTGTCTCTATCTGTGTGTATCTGTGTGTGTGTCTATCTCTGTGTATCAGTGTGTGTGTCTATCTCTGTGTATCAGTGTGTGTGTATATCAGTGTGTATCTGTGTGTGTGTCTATCAGTTTGTATATGTGTGTGTGTCTATCAGTATGTATCTGTGTGTGTCTATTAGTCTGTATCTGTGTGTGTCTATCGGTTTGTATCAGTGAGTATCTATCAGTGTGTATCAGTGTTTGTCAATCAGTGTGTATCAGTGTGTGCGTCTATCAGTGTGTATCTGTGTGTCTGTTTATCAGTGTGTATCTGTTTCTGTCTATCAGTGTGTAACAGTGTGTGTGTGTCTATAAGTGTGTTTCAGTTTGGGTCCATCAATGAGTATCAGTGAGTGTCTATCAGTTTGTGTCTATCCGTGTCTATCAGTGTGTGTCTATCAGTGTGTATCAGTGTGTGTGTCTATCAGTGTGAATCAGTGTGTGTGTCTATCAGTGTGTACCTGTGTCTGTCTATCAGTGTGTATCTGTGTGTGTGTCTATCAGTGTGTATCTGTGTCTGGGTCTATCAGTGAGTATCTGTGTCTGTCTAACATTGTGTACCTGCGTCTGTCTATCAGTGTGTATCAGTGTGTGTGTCTATCAGTGTGTATCTGTGTGAGGGTCTATCCATGAGTATCACTGTGTGTTTCTATCAGTGTGTATCTGTGTGTGTGTCTATCAGTGTGTACCAGTGTGTTTGTCTATCAGTGTGTATCTGTGTGTGTGTCTATCTCTGTGTATCTGTGTGTGTGTCTATCTCTGTGTAACAGTGTGTGTGTCTATCGGTGTGTATCTGTGTGTGTGTCTATCTCTGTGTATCTGTGTGTGTGTCTATCTCTGTGTATCAGTGTGTGTGTCTATCGGTGTGTATCTGTGTGTGTGTCTATCAGTGTGTAGGTGTGTGTATGTCTATCAATGTGTATCAGTGTGTGTCTATCATTGTGTATCAGTTTGTGTGTCTCTCAGTGTGTATCAGTGTGTGTGTTTATAAGTGTGTATCAGTGTGTGTGTCTATCAGTGTGCATCTGTGTGCGTTTATCAGTGTGTATCTGTGTGTGTCTATCAGTGTGTCTCTGTGTGTGTGTCTATCTCTGTGTATCAGTGTGTGTGTCTATCAGTGTGTATCTGTGTGTGCGTCTATCAGTGTGTATCAGTGTGTGTGTCCATCTCTGTGTTTCAGTGTGTGTGTCTATCAGTGTGTATCTGTGTGTGTGTCTATCAGTGTGTAGCTGTGTGTGTGTGTGTGTGTATCAGTGTGTGTGTCTATCAGTGTGTACCTGTGTCTGTCTATCAGTGTGTATCTGTGTGTGTGTCTATCAGTGTGTACCAGTCTGTGTGTCTATCAGTGCGTATCTGTGTGTGTGTCTATCTCTGTGTATCTGTGTGTGTGTCTATCTCTGTGTATCAGTGTGTGTGTCTATCAGTGTGTATCTGTGCGTGTATCTATCAGTGTGTATGTGTGTGTATGTCTATCAGTGTGTATCAGTGTGTGTCTATCATTGTGTATCTGTGTGTGTGTTTATCAGTGTGTACCTGTGTGTGTGTCAATCAGTGTGTATCTGTGTGTGGGTCTATCAGTGTGTATCAGTGTGTGTGTCTATCAGTGTGTATCTGTGTCTGGGTCTATCAGTGTGTATCAGTGCGTGTGTCTATCAGTGTGTATCAGTGTGTGTGTCTATCAGTGTGTATCTGTGTGTGTTAATCAGTGTGTATCTGTGTGTGTCTATCAGTGTGTATCTGTGTGTGTGTCTATCTCTGTGTATCTTTCTGTGCGTCTATCAGTGTGTATCAGTGTGTGTGTCTATCTCTGTGTTTCAGTGTGTGTGTCTATCAGTGTGTATCAGCGTCTCTCTATCAGTGTGTATCAGTGTGTGTGTCTATTTCTGTGTATCAGTTTGTGTAAATCAGTTTGCATCGGTGTGTGTCTCTCAGTGTGTATCTGTGTGTGTTTCTATCAGTTTGTATATGTGTGTGTCTATCAGTGAATATCTGTGTCTGTGTCTATCTCTGTGTATCGGTGTGTATGTCTATCAGTGTGTATCTCTGTGTGTGTCTATCAGTGTATATCTGTGTGTGTGTCTATCAGTGTGTATCTGTGTCTGTCTATCAGTGAGTATCAGTGTGTATCTATCAGTGTGTATCAGTGTGTGTCTATCAGTGTGTATCAGTGTGTGTGTCTATCAGTGTGCATCAGTGTGTGTGTCTATCAGTGTGAATCAGTGTGTGTGTCTATCAGTGTGTACCTGTGTCTGTCTATCAGTGTGTACCTGTGTGTTTCTATCAGTGAGTACCTGTGTCTTTCTACCAGTGTGTACCTGCGTCTGTCTATCAGTGTGTATCAGTGTGTGTGTCTATCAGTGTGTATCTGTGTGAGGGTCTACCCTTGTGTATCAGTGTGTGTGTCTATCAGTGTGTATCTGTGTGTCTGTCTATCAGAGTGTATCTGTTTCTGTCTATCAGTGTGTATCACTGTATGTGTCGATAAGTGTGTTTCAGTGTGTGTG
This sequence comes from Mustelus asterias, assembly GCF_964213995.1. NCBI lineage: Eukaryota > Metazoa > Chordata > Chondrichthyes > Carcharhiniformes > Triakidae > Mustelus > Mustelus asterias. The sequence continues at coordinate 133,809 of NW_027590754.1, forward strand.
TCTTTCGGTGTGTATCTGTGCCTGGGTCTATCAGTGTGTATCAGTGTGTGTGTCTATCAGTGTGTATCAGTGTGTGTGTCTATCAGTGTGTATCTGTGTTTGTCTATCTCTGTGTATCTGTGTGTGCGTCTATCAGTGTCTATCAGTGTGTGTGTCTATCTCTGTGTTTCAGTGTGTGTGTCTATCAGTGTGAACCTGTGTCTGTCTATCAGTGTGTATCTGTGTGTGTTTATCAGTTTGTATCTGTGTGTGTCTATCAGTGTGTATCTGTGTGTGTGTCTATCAGTGTGTACCAGTGTGTTTGTCTATCAGTGTGTATATGTGTATGTGTCTATCAGTGTGTACCAGTGTGTTTGTCTATCAGTGTGTATCTGTGTGTGTGTCTATCTCTGTGTATCTGTGTGTGTGTCTATCTCTGTGTATCAGTGTGTGTGTCTATCAGTGTGTATCTGTGTGTGTGTCTATCAGTGTGTATCTGTGTGTGTGTCTATCAGTTTGTATCTGTGTGTGGGTCTATCAGTGAGTATCTGTGTCTGTGTCTATCTCTGTGTATCAGTGTGTGTGTCTATCAGTGTGTATCTGTGTGTGTGTGTCTATCAGTGTGTTTCTGTGTCTGTCTATCAGTGAGTATCAGTGGGTATCTATCAGTGTGTATCAGTGTGTGTCTATCAGTGTGTATCAGTGTGTGTGTCTATCAGTGTGCATCAGTGTGTGTGTCTATCAGTGTGAATCAGTGTGTGTGTCTATCAGTGTGTACCTGTGTCTGTCTATCAGTGTGTTCCTGTGTGTTTCTATCAGTGAGTATCTGTGTCTTTCTACCAGTGTGTACCTGCGTCTGTCTATCAGTGTATATCATTGTGTGTGTCTATCAGTGTGTATCTGTGTGAGGGTCTACCCTTGTGTATCAGTGTGTGTGTCTATCAGTGTGTATCTATGTGTCTGTCTATCTGAGTGTATCTGTTTCTGTCTATCAGTGTGTATCAGTGTATGTGTCTATAAGTGTGTTTCAGTGTGTGTGTCTTTCGGTGTGTATCTGTGACTGGGTCTATCAGTGTGTATCAGTGTGTGTGTGTCTATCAGTGTGTATCAGTGTGTGTGTCTATCAGTGTGTATCAGTGTGTGTGTCTATCTCTGTGTTTCAGTGTGTGTGTCTATCAGTGTGTATCTGTGTGTGTGCCTATCAGTGTGTAGCTGTGTGTGTGTGCATCAGTGTATGTGTCTATCAGTGTGAACCTGTGTCTGTCTATCAGTGTGTACCTGTGTCTGTCTATCAGTGTGTATCTGTGTGTGTTTATCAGTTTGTATCTGTGTGTGTCTATCAGTGTGTATCTGTGTGTGTGTCTATCTCTGTGTATCTGTGTGTGCGTCTATCAGTGTGTCTCAGTTTGTGTGTCTATCTCTGTGTTTCAGTGTGTGTGTCTATCAGTGTGAACCTGTGTCTGTCTATCAGTGTGTACCTGTGTCTGTCTATCAGTGTGTATCTGTGTGTGTGTCTATCAGTGTGTACCAGTGTGTTTGTCTATCAGTGTGTATCTGTGTGTGCGTCTATCTCTGTGTATCTGTGTGTGTGTCTATCTCTGTGTATCAGTGTGTGTCTCTATCAGTCTGTATCTGTGTGTGTGTCTATCAGTGTGTATCTGTGTGTGTGTCTATCAGTTTGTATCTGTGTGTCGGTCTATCAGTGAGTATCTGTGTCTGTGTCTATCTCTGTGTATCAGTGTGTGTGTCCATCAGTGTGTATCTGTGTGTTTGTCTATCAGTGTGTTTCTGTGTCTGTCTATCAGTGAGTATCTGTGTGTATCTATCAGTGTGTATCAGTGTGTGTCTATCAGTGTGTATCAGTGTGTGTGTCTATCAGTGTGCATCAGTGTGTGTGTCTATCAGTGTGTACCAGTGTGTTTGTCTATCAGTGTGTATCTGTGTGTGTGTCAATCTCTGTGTATCTGTGCGTGTGTCTATCTCTGTGTATCAGTGTGTGTGTCTATCAGTGTGTATCTGTGTGTGTGTCTATCAGTTTGTATCTGTGTGTGGGTCTATCTCTGTGCATCTGTGTGTGTGTCTTTCAGTGTGTATCTGTGTGTGTGTCTTTCAGTGTGTACCTGTGTCTGTCTATCAGTGTGTACATGTGTGTTTCTATCAGTGAGTATCTGTGTCTGTCTACCAGTGTGTACCTGCGTCTGTCTATCAGTGTGTATCAGTGTGTGTATCTATCAGTGTGTATCTGTGTGAGGGTCTATCCTTGTGTATCTGTGTGTGTGTCTATCAGTTTGTGTATGTGTGTCTGTCTATCAGTGATTATCTTTGCCTGTGTCTATCTCTGTGTATCAGTGTGTGTGTCTATCAGTGTGTATCAGTGTGTGTGTCTCTCTCTGTGTATCAGTGTGTGTGTCTATCAGTGTGTATCAGTGCGTGTGTCTATTTCTGTGTATCAGTGTGTGTGTCTATCAGTGTGTATCTGTGTGTCTGTCTATCAGTGTGTATCAGTGTGTGTGTCTATCAGTGTGTATCTGTGTGTCTGGCTATCAGTGTGTATCTGTGTGTGTGTCTATCAGTGCGTATCTGTGTGTGGGTCTTTCAGTGTGTATCATTGTGTGTGTCTATCTCCATGTATCTGTGTGTGTCTATCAGTGAGTATCTGTGCCTGTGTCTATCATTGTGTATCAGTGTGTGTGTGTATCAGAGTGTATCTGTCTGTCTGTCTATCGGTGGGTATCTGTTTCTGTCTATCAGTTTGTATCAGTGTGTGTGTCTATAAGTGTGTTTCTGTTTGGGTCTATCAGTGAGTATCAGTGTGCGTCTATCAGTTTTTTGTCTATCAGTGTGTATCAGTGTGTGTGTCTATCAGTGTGAATAAGTGTGTGTGACTATCAGTGTGTACCTGTGTCTGTCTATCAGTGTGTACCTGAGTGTTTCTATCAGTGAGTATCTGTATCTGTCTACCAGTATGTACCTGCGTCTGTCTATCAGTGTGTATCTGTGTGTGTGTCTATCAGTGTGTACCAGTGTGTTTGTCTATCAGTGTGTATCTGTGTGTGTGTCTATCTCTGTGTATCTGTGTGTGTGTCAATCTCTGTGTATCAGTGTGTGTGTCTATCAGTGTGTATCTGTGTGTGTGTCTATCAGTGTGTATCTGTGTGTGTGTCTATCAGTTTGTATCTGTGTGTCGGTCTATCAGTGAGTATCTGTGTCTGTGTCTATCTCTGGGTATCAGTGTGTGTGTCTATCAGTGTGTATCTGTGTGTTTGTCTAACAGTGTGTTTCTGTGTCTGTCTATCAGTGAGTATCTGTGTGTATCTATCAGTGTGTATCAGTGTGTGTCTATCAGTGTGTATCAGTGTGTGTGTCTATCAGTGTGCATCAGTGTGTGTGTCTATCAGTGTGTACCAGTGTGTTTGTCTATCAGTGTGTATCTGTGTGTGTGTCTATCTCTGTGTATCTGTGCGTGTGTCTATCTCTGTGTATCAGTGTGTGTGTCTATCAGTGTGTATCTGTGTGTGTGTCTATCAGTTTGTATCTGTGTGTGGGTCTATCTCTGTGCATCTGTGTGTGTGTCTTTCAGTGTGTATCTGTGTGTGTGTCTATCAGTGTGTACCTGTGTCTGTCTATCAGTGTGTACCTGTGTGTTTCTATCAGTGAGTATCTGTGTCTGTTTACCAGTGTGTACCTGCGTCTGTCTATCAGTGTGTATCAGTGTGTGTATCTATCAGTGTGTATCTGTGTGAGGGTCTATCCTTGTGTATCTGTGTGTGTGTCTATCAGTTTGTGTATGTGTGTCTGTCTATCAGTGATTATCTTTGCCTGTGTCTATCTCTGTGTATCAGTGTGTGTGTCTATCTCTGTGCATCAGTGTGTGTGTCTATCAGTGTGTATCAGTGCGTGTGTCTATTTCTGTGTATCAGTGTGTGTGTCTATCAGTGTGTATCTGTGTGTGTGTCTATCAGTGTGTATCAGTGTGTGTGTCTATCAGTGTGTATCTGTGTGTCTGGCTATCAGTGTGTATCTGTGTGTGTGTCTATCAGTGCGTATCTGTGTGTGGGTCTTTCAGTGTGTATCAGTGTGTGTGTCTATCTCCATGTATCTGTGTGTGTCTATCAGTGAGTATCTGTGCCTGTGTCTATCATTGTGTATCAGTGTGTGTGTGTATCAGAGTGTATCTGTCTGTCTGTCTATCGGTGGGTATCTGTTTCTGTCTATCAGTTTGTATCAGTGTGTGTGTCTATAAGTGTGTTTCTGTTTGGGTCTATCAGTGAGTATCAGTGTGGGTCTATCAGTGTGTGTCTATCAGTGTGTATCAGTGTGTGTGTCTATCAGTGTGAATAAGTGTGTGTGACTATCAGTGTGTACCTGTGTCTGTCTATCAGTGTGTACCTGTGTGTTTCTATCAGTGAGTATCTGTATCTGTCTCCTAGTATGTACCTGCGTCTGTCTATCAGTGTGTATCTGTGTGTGTGTCTACCAGTGTGAATCAGTGTGAGTGTCTATCCGTGTGCATCAGTGTGTGCGTCTATCAGTGTGAATCAGTGTGTGTGCCTATCAGTGTGTACCTGTGTGTTCTATCAGTGAGTATCTGTGTCTGTCTACCAGTGTGTACCTGCGTCTGTCTATCAGTGTGTATTAGTGTGTGTGTCTATCAGTGTGTATCTGTTTCTGGGTCTATCAGTGTGTATCAGTGTGTGTTTCTATCAGTGTGTATCAGTGTGTGTGTCTATCAGTGTGTATCTGTGTGTCTGTCTATCAGAGTGTATCTGTTTCTGTCTATCAGTGTGTATCACTGTATGTGTCTATAAGTGTGTTTCAGTGTGTGTGTCTTTCGGTGTGTATCTGTGCCTGGGTCTATCGGTGTGTATCAGTGAGTGTGTCTATCAGTGTGTATCAGTGTGTGTGTCTATCAGTGTGTATCTGTGTGTTTGTCTATCTCTGTGTATCTGTGTGTGCGTCTATCAGTGTCTATCAGTGTGTGTGTCTATCTCTGTGTTTCAGTGTGTGTGTCTATCAGTGTGTATCTGTGTGTGTCTATCAGTGTGTAGCTGTGTGTGTGTGTGTATCATTGTGTGTGTCTATCAGTGTGAACCTGTGTCTGTCTATCAGTGTGTACCTGTGTCTGTCTATCAGTGTGTACCTGTGTCTGTCTATCAGTGTGTATCTGTGTGTGTGTCTATCAGTGTGTACCAGTGTGTTTGTCTATCTCTGTGTATCTGTGTGTGCGTCTATCAGTGTGTATCAGTGTGTGTGTCTATCTCTGTGTTACAGTGTGTGTGTCTATCAGTGTGTATCTGTGTGTGTCTATCAGTGTGTAGCTGTGTGTGTGTGTGTATCATTGTGTGTGTCTATCAGTGTGAACCTGTGTCTGTCTATCAGTGTGTACCTGTGTCTGTCTATCAGTGTGTACCTGTGTCTGTCTATCAGTGTGTATCTGTGTGTGTGTCTATCAGTGTGTACCAGTGTGTTTGTCTATCAGTGTGTATCTGTGTGTGTGTCTATCTCTGTGTATCTGTGTGTGTGTCTATCTCTGTGTAACAGTGTGTGTGTCTATCGGTGTGTATCTGTGTGTGTGTCTATCAGTGTGTATCTGTGTGTGTGTCTATCTCTGTGTATCTGTGTGTGTCTCTATCTCTGTGTATCAGTGTGTGTGTCTATAGGTGTGTATCTGTGTGTGTGTCTATCAGTGTGTAGGTGTGTGTATGTCTATCAATGTGTATCAGTGTGTGTGTTTATAAGTGTGTATCAGTTTGTGTGTCTCTCAGTGTGTATCAGTGTGTGTGTTTATAAGTGTGTATCAGTGTGTGTGTCTATCAGTGTGCATCTGTGTGCGTTTATCAGTGTGTATCTGTGTGTGTCTATCAGTGTGTATCTGTGTGTGTGTCTATCTCTGTGTATCAGTGTGTGTGTCTATCAGTGTGTATCTGTGTGTGCGTCTATCAGTGTGTGTGTCCATCTCTGTGTTTCAGTGTGTGTGTCTATCAGTGTGTATCTGTGTGTGTGTCTATCAGTGTGTAGCTGTGTGTGTGTGTGTGTATCAGTGTGTGTGTCTATCAGTGTGTACCTGTGTCTGTCTATCAGTGTGTATCTGTGTGTGTGTCTATCAGTGTGTACCAGTCTGTGTGTCTATCAGTGCGTATCTGTGTGTGTGTCTATCTCTGTGTATCTGTGTGTGTGTCTATCTCTGTGTCCTCTCTAACGGGAGGACTTTGAATAGTGTGGAGGAGCAGAGGGATCTAGGTGTATGTGTGCATAGATCCCTGAAAGTTGGGAATCAAGTAGATAAGGTTGTTAAGAAGGCATATGGTGTCTTGGCGTTTATTGGTAGGGGGATTGAATTTAGGAGTCGTAGCGTTATGTTGCAACTGTACATAACTCTGGTGCGGCCGCACTTGGAGTACTGTGTGCAGTTCTGGTCCCCACATTACAGGAAGGATGTGGAGGCTTTGGAGAGGGTGCAGAGGAGGTTTACCAGGATGTTGCCTGGTATGGAGGGGAGATCCTATGAGGAGAGGCTGAGGGATTTGGGATTGTTTTCGCTGGAAAGGCGGCGGCTAAGAGGGGATCTTATTGAAACATATAAGATGATTAGAGGTTTAGATAGGGTGGATAGTGATAGCCTTTTTCCTCTGATGGAGAAATCCAGCACGAGGGGGCATGGCTTTAAATTGAGGGGGGGTAGTTATAGAACCGATGTCAGGGGTAGGTTCTTTACCCAGAGGGTGGTGAGGGATTGGAATGCCCTGCCAGCATCAGTAGTAAATGCGCCTAGTTTGGGGGCGTTTAAGAGATCCGTAGATAGGTTCATGGACGAAAAGAAATTGGTTTAGGTTGGAGGGTCACAGTTTTTTTTTAACTGGTCGGTGCAACATCGTGGGCCGAAGGGCCTGTTCTGCGCTGTAATGTTCTATGTTCTATGTTCTATGTTCTATGTGTATCAGTGTGTGTGTCTATCAGTGTGTATCTGTGCGTGTATCTATCAGTGTGTATGTGTGTGTATGTCTATCAGTGTGTATCAGTGTGTGTCTATCATTGTGTATCTGTGTGTGTGTTTATCAGTGTGTACCTGTGTGTGTGTCTATCAGTGTGTATCTGTGTGTGGGTCTATCAGTGTGTATCAGTGTGTGTGTCTATCAGTGTGTATCTGTGTCTGGGTCTATCAGTGTGTATCAGTGCGTGTGTCTATCAGTGTGTATCAGTGTGTGTGTCTATCAGTGTGTATCTGTGTGTGTTAATCAGTGTGTATCTGTGTGTGTCTATCAGTGTGTATCTGTGTGTGTGTCTATCTCTGTGTATCTTTCTGTGCGGCTATCAGTGTGTATCAGTGTGTGTGTCTATCTCTGTGTTTCAGTGTGTGTGTCTATCAGTGTGTATCAGCGTCTCTCTATCAGTGTGTATCAGTGTGTGTCTATTTCTGTGTATCAGTTTGTGTAAATCAGTGTGCATCGGTGTGTGTCTCTCAGTGTGTATCTGTGTGTGTTTCTATCAGTTTGTATATGTGTGTGTGTCTATCAGTGAGTATCTGTGTCTGTGTCTATCTCTGTGTATCGGTGTGTATGTCTATCAGTGTGTATCTCTGTGTGTGTCTATCAGTGTATATCTGTGTGTGTGTCTATCAGTGTGTATCTGTGTCTGTCTATCAGTGAGTATCAGTGTGGGTCTATCAGTGTGTGTCTATCAGTGTGTATCAGTGTGTGTGTCTATCAGTGTGAATAAGTGTGTGTGACTATCAGTGTGTACCTGTGTCTGTCTATCAGTGTGTACCTGTGTGTTTCTATCAGTGAGTATCTGTATCTGTCTCCCAGTATGTACCTGCGTCTGTCTATCAGTGTGTATCTGTGTGTGTGTCTACCAGTGTGAATCAGTGTGAGTGTCTATCCGTGTGCATCAGTGTGTGCGTCTATCAGTGTGAATCAGTGTGTGTGCCTATCAGTGTGTACCTGTGTGTTTCTATCAGTGAGTATCTGTGTCTGTCTACCAGTGTGTACCTGCGTCTGTCTATCAGTGTGTATTAGTGTGTGTGTCTATCAGTGTGTATCTGTTTCTGGGTCTATCAGTGTGTATCAGTGTGTGTTTCTATCAGTGTGTATCAGTGTGTGTGTCTATCAGTGTGTATCTGTGTGTCTGTCTATCAGAGTGTATCTGTTTCTGTCTATCAGTGTGTATCACTGTATGTGTCTATAAGTGTGTTTCAGTGTGTGTGTCTTTCGGTGTGTATCTGTGCCTGGGTCTATCGGTGTGTATCAGTGTGTGTGTCTATCAGTGTGTATCAGTGTGTGTGTCTATCAGTGTGTATCTGTGTGTTTGTCTATCTCTGTGTATCTGTGTGTGCGTCTATCAGTGTCTATCAGTGTGTGTGTCTATCTCTGTGTTTCAGTGTGTGTATCTATCAGTGTGAACCTGTGTCTGTCTATCAGTGTGTACCTGTGTCTGTCTATCAGTGTGTACCTGTGTCTGTCTATCAGTGTGTATCTGTGTGTGTGTCTATCAGTGTGTACCAGTGTGTTTGTCTATCTCTGTGTATCTGTGTGTGCGTCTATCAGTGTGTATCAGTGTGTGTGTCTATCTCTGTGTTACAGTCTGTGTGTCTATCAGTGTGTATCTGTGTGTGTCTATCAGTGTGTAGCTGTGTGTGTGTGTGTATCATTGTGTGTGTCTATCAGTGTGAACCTGTGTCTGTCTATCAGTGTGTACCTGTGTCTGTCTATCAGTGTGTACCTGTGTCTGTCTATCAGTGTGTATCTGTGTGTGTGTCTATCAGTGTGTACCAGTGTGTTTGTCTATCAGTGTGTATCTGTGTGTGTGTCTATCTCTGTGTATCTGTGTGTGTGTCTATCTCTGTGTAACAGTGTGTGTGTCTATCGGTGTGTATCTGTGTGTGTGTCTATCAGTGTGTATCTGTGTGTGTGTCTATCTCTGTGTATATGTGTGTGTGTCTATCTCTGTGTATCAGTGTGTGTGTCTATCGGTGTGTATCTGTGTGTGTGTCCATCAGTGTGTAGGTGTGTGTATGTCTATCAATGTGTATCAGTGTGTGTCTATCATTGTGTATCAGTTTGTGTGTCTCTCAGTGTGTATCAGTGTGTGTGTTTATAAGTGTGTATCAGTGTGTGTGTCTATCAGTGTGCATCTGTGTGCGTTTATCAGTGTGTATCTGTGTGTGTCTATCAGTGTGTATCTGTGTGTGTGTCTATCTCTGTGTATCAGTGTGTGTGTCTATCAGTGTGTATCTGTGTGTGCGTCTATCAGTGTGTATCAGTGTGTGTGTCCATCTCTGTGTTTCAGTGTGTGTGTCTATCAGTGTGTATCTGTGTGTGTGTCTATCAGTGTGTAGCTGTGTGTGTGTGTGTGTATCAGTGTGTGTGTCTATCAGTGTGTATCTGTGTCTGTCTATCAGTGTGTATCTGTGTGTGTGTCTATCAGTGTGTACCAGTCTGTGTGTCTATCAGTGCGTATCTGTGTGTGTGTCTATCTCTGTGTATCTGTGTGTGTGTCTATCTCTGTGTCCTCTCTAACGGGAGGACTTTGAATAGTGTGGAGGAGCAGAGGGATCTAGGTGTATGTGTGCATAGATCCCTGAAAGTTGGGAATCAAGTAGATAAGGTTGTTAAGAAGGCATATGGTGTCTTGGCGTTTATTGGTAGGGGGATTGAATTTAGGAGTCGTAGCGTTATGTTGCAACTGTACACAACTCTGGTGCGGCCGCACTTGGAGTACTGTGTGCAGTTCTGGTCCCCACATTACAGGAAGGATGTGGAGGCTTTGGAGAGGGTGCAGAGGAGGTTTACCAGGATGTTGCCTGGTATGGAGGGGAGATCCTATGAGGAGAGGCTGAGGGATTTGGGATTGTTTTCGCTGGAAAGGCGGCGGCTAAGAGGGGATCTTATTGAAACATATAAGATGATTAGCGGTTTAGATAGGGTGGATAGTGATAGCCTTTTTCCTCTGATGGAGAAATCCAGCACGAGGGGGCATGGCTTTAAATTGAGGGGGGGTAGTTATAGAACCGATGTCAGGGGTAGGTTCTTTACCCAGAGGGTGGTGAGGGATTGGAATGCCCTGCCAGCATCTTTAGTAAATGCGCCTAGTTTGGGGGCGTTTAAGAGATCCGTAGATAGGTTCATGGACGAAAAGAAATTGGTTTAGGTTGGAGGGTCACAGTTTTTTTTTAACTGGTCGGTGCAACATCGTGGGCCGAAGGGCCTGTTCTGCGCTGTAATGTTCTATGTTCTATGTTCTATGTGTATCAGTGTGTGTGTCTATCAGTGTGTATCTGTGCGTGTATCTATCAGTGTGTATGTGTGTGTATGTCTATCAGTGTGTATCAGTGTGTGTCTATCATTGTGTATCTGTGTGTGTGTTTATCAGTGTGTACCTGTGTGTGTGTCTATCAGTGTGTATCTGTGTGTGGGTCTATCAGTGTGTATCAGTGTGTGTGTCTATCAGTGTGTATCTGTGTCTGGGTCTATCAGTGTGTATCAGTGCGTGTGTCTATCTGTGTGTATCAGTGTGTGTGTCTATCAGTGTGTATCTGTGTGTGTTAATCAGTGTGTATCTGTGTGTGTCTATCAGTGTGTATCTGTGTGTGTGTCTATCTCTGTGTATCTTTCTGTGCGGCTATCAGTGTGTATCAGTGTGTGTGTCTATCTCTGTGTTTCAGTGTGTGTGTCTATCAGTGTGTATCAGCGTCTCTCTATCAGTGTGTATCAGTGTGTGTCTATTTCTGTGTATCAGTTTGTGTAAATCAGTGTGCATCGGTGTGTGTCTCTCAGTGTGTATCTGTGTGTGTTTCTATCAGTTTGTATATGTGTGTGTGTCTATCAGTGAGTATCTGTGTCTGTGTCTATCTCTGTGTATCGGTGTGTATGTCTATCAGTGTGTATCTCTGTGTGTGTCTATCAGTGTATATCTGTGTGTGTGTCTATCAGTGTGTATCTGTGTCTGTCTATCAGTGAGTATCAGTGTGGGTCTATCAGTGTGTGTCTATCAGTGTGTATCAGTGTGTGTGTCTATCAGTGTGAATAAGTGTGTGTGACTATCAGTGTGTACCTGTGTCTGTCTATCAGTGTGTACCTGTGTGTTTCTATCAGTGAGTATCTGTATCTGTCTCCCAGTATGTACCTGCGTCTGTCTATCAGTGTGTATCTGTGTGTGTGTCTACCAGTGTGAATCAGTGTGAGTGTCTATCCGTGTGCATCAGTGTGTGCGTCTATCAGTGTGAATCAGTGTGTGTGCCTATCAGTGTGTACCTGTGTGTTTCTATCAGTGAGTATCTGTGTCTGTCTACCAGTGTGTACCTGCGTCTGTCTATCAGTGTGTATTAGTGTGTGTGTCTATCAGTGTGTATCTGTTTCTGGGTCTATCAGTGTGTATCAGTGTGTGTTTCTATCAGTGTGTATCAGTGTGTGTGTCTATCAGTGTGTATCTGTGTGTCTGTCTATCAGAGTGTATCTGTTTCTGTCTATCAGTGTGTATCACTGTATGTGTCTATAAGTGTGTTTCAGTGTGTGTGTCTTTCGGTGTGTATCTGTGCCTGGGTCTATCGGTGTGTATCAGTGTGTGTGTCTATCAGTGTGTATCAGTGTGTGTGTCTATCAGTGTGTATCTGTGTGTTTGTCTATCTCTGTGTATCTGTGTGTGCGTCTATCAGTGTCTATCAGTGTGTGTGTCTATCTCTGTGTTTCAGTGTGTGTATCTATCAGTGTGAACCTGTGTCTGTCTATCAGTGTGTACCTGTGTCTGTCTATCAGTGTGTACCTGTGTCTGTCTATCAGTGTGTATCTGTGTGTGTGTCTATCAGTGTGTACCAGTGTGTTTGTCTATCTCTGTGTATCTGTGTGTGCGTCTATCAGTGTGTATCAGTGTGTGTGTCTATCTCTGTGTTACAGTGTGTGTGTCTATCAGTGTGTATCTGTGTGTGTCTATCAGTGTGTAGCTGTGTGTGTGTGTGTATCATTGTGTGTGTCTATCAGTGTGAACCTGTGTCTGTCTATCAGTGTGTACCTGTGTCTGTCTATCAGTGTGTACCTGTGTCTGTCTATCAGTGTGTATCTGTGTGTGTGTCTATCAGTGTGTACCAGTGTGTTTGTCTATCAGTGTGTATCTGTGTGTGTGTCTATCTCTGTGTATCTGTGTGTGTGTCTATCTCTGTGTAACAGTGTGTGTGTCTATCGGTGTGTATCTGTGTGTGTGTCTATCAGTGTGTATCTGTGTGTGTGTCTATCTCTGTGTATATGTGTGTGTGTCTATCTCTGTGTATCAGTGTGTGTGTCTATCGGTGTGTATCTGTGTGTGTGTCCATCAGTGTGTAGGTGTGTGTATGTCTATCAATGTGTATCAGTGTGTGTCTATCATTGTGTATCAGTTTGTGTGTCTCTCAGTGTGTATCAGTGTGTGTGTTTATAAGTGTGTATCAGTGTGTGTGTCTATCAGTGTGCATCTGTGTGCGTTTATCAGTGTGTATCTGTGTGTGTCTATCAGTGTGTATCTGTGTGTGTGTCTATCTCTGTGTATCAGTGTGTGTGTCTATCAGTGTGTATCTGTGTGTGCGTCTATCAGTGTGTATCAGTGTGTGTGTCCATCTCTGTGTTTCAGTGTGTGTGTCTATCAGTGTGTATCTGTGTGTGTGTCTATCAGTGTGTAGCTGTGTGTGTGTGTGTGTATCCGTGTGTGTGTCTATCAGTGTGTATCTGTGTCTGTCTATCAGTGTGTATCTGTGTGTGTGTCTATCAGTGTGTACCAGTCTGTGTGTCTATCAGTGCGTATCTGTGTGTGTGTCTATCTCTGTGTATCTGTGTGTGTGTCTATCTCTGTGTCCTCTCTAACGGGAGGACTTTGAATAGTGTGGAGGAGCAGAGGGATCTAGGTGTATGTGTGCATAGATCCCTGAAAGTTGGGAATCAAGTAGATAAGGTTGTTAAGAAGGCATATGGTGTCTTGGCGTTTATTGGTAGGGGGATTGAATTTAGGAGTCGTAGCGTTATGTTGCAACTGTACACAACTCTGGTGCGGCCGCACTTGGAGTACTGTGTGCAGTTCTGGTCCCCACATTACAGGAAGGATGTGGAGGCTTTGGAGAGGGTGCAGAGGAGGTTTACCAGGATGTTGCCTGGTATGGAGGGGAGATCCTATGAGGAGAGGCTGAGGGATTTGGGATTGTTTTCGCTGGAAAGGCGGCGGCTAAGAGGGGATCTTATTGAAACATATAAGATGATTAGAGGTTTAGATAGGGTGGATAGTGATAGCCTTTTTCCTCTGATGGAGAAATCCAGCACGAGGGGGCATGGCTTTAAATTGAGGGGGGGTAGTTATAGAACCGATGTCAGGGGTAGGTTCTTTACCCAGAGGGTGGTGAGGGATTGGAATGCCCTGCCAGCATCTTTAGTAAATGCGCCTAGTTTGGGGGCGTTTAAGAGATCCGTAGATAGGTTCATGGACGAAAAGAAATTGGTTTAGGTTGGAGGGTCACAGTTTTTTTTTAACTGGTCGGTGCAACATCGTGGGCCGAAGGGCCTGTTCTGCGCTGTAATGTTCTATGTTCTATGTTCTATGTTCTATGTGTATCAGTGTGTGTGTCTATCAGTGTGTATCTGTGCGTGTATCTATCAGTGTGTATGTGTGTGTATGTCTATCAGTGTGTATCAGTGTGTGTCTATCATTGTGTATCTGTGTGTGTGTTTATCAGTGTGTACCTGTGTGTGTGTCTATCAGTGTGTATCTGTGTGTGGGTCTATCAGTGTGTATCAGTGTGTGTGTCTATCAGTGTGTATCTGTGTCTGGGTCTATCAGTGTGTATCAGTGCGTGTGTCTATCTGTGTGTATCAGTGTGTGTGTCTATCAGTGTGTATCTGTGTGTGTTAATCAGTGTGTATCTGTGTGTGTCTATCAGTGTGTATCTGTGTGTGTGTCTATCTCTGTGTATCTTTCTGTGCGGCTATCAGTGTGTATCAGTGTGTGTGTCTATCTCTGTGTTTCAGTGTGTGTGTCTATCAGTGTGTATCAGCGTCTCTCTATCAGTGTGTATCAGTGTGTGTCTATTTCTGTGTATCAGTTTGTGTAAATCAGTGTGCATCGGTGTGTGTCTCTCAGTGTGTATCTGTGTGTGTTTCTATCAGTTTGTATATGTGTGTGTGTCTATCAGTGAGTATCTGTGTCTGTGTCTATCTCTGTGTATCGGTGTGTATGTCTATCAGTGTGTATCTCTGTGTGTGTCTATCAGTGTATATCTGTGTGTGTGTCTATCAGTGTGTATCTGTGTCTGTCTATCAGTGAGTATCAGTGTGGGTCTATCAGTGTGTGTCTATCAGTGTGTATCAGTGTGTGTGTCTATCAGTGTGAATAAGTGTGTGTGACTATCAGTGTGTACCTGTGTCTGTCTATCAGTGTGTACCTGTGTGTTTCTATCAGTGAGTATCTGTATCTGTCTCCTAGTATGTACCTGCGTCTGTCTATCAGTGTGTATCTGTGTGTGTGTCTACCAGTGTGAATCAGTGTGAGTGTCTATCCGTGTGCATCAGTGTGTGCGTCTATCAGTGTGAATCAGTGTGTGTGCCTATCAGTGTGTACCTGTGTGTTTCTATCAGTGAGTATCTGTGTCTGTCTACCAGTGTGTACCTGCGTCTGTCTATCAGTGTGTATTAGTGTGTGTGTCTATCAGTGTGTATCTGTTTCTGGGTCTATCAGTGTGTATCAGTGTGTGTTTCTATCAGTGTGTATCAGTGTGTGTGTCTATCAGTGTGTATCTGTGTGTCTGTCTATCAGAGTGTATCTGTTTCTGTCTATCAGTGTGTATCACTGTATGTGTCTATAAGTGTGTTTCAGTGTGTGTGTCTTTCGGTGTGTATCTGTGCCTGGGTCTATCGGTGTGTATCAGTGTGTGTGTCTATCAGTGTGTATCAGTGTGTGTGTCTATCAGTGTGTATCTGTGTGTTTGTCTATCTCTGTGTATCTGTGTGTGCGTCTATCAGTGTCTATCAGTGTGTGTGTCTATCTCTGTGTTTCAGTGTGTGTCTATCAGTGTGAACCTGTGTCTGTCTATCAGTGTGTACCTGTGTCTGTCTATCAGTGTGTACCTGTGTCTGTCTATCAGTGTGTATCTGTGTGTGTGTCTATCAGTGTGTACCAGTGTGTTTGTCTATCTCTGTGTATCTGTGTGTGCGTCTATCAGTGTGTATCAGTGTGTGTGTCTATCTCTGTGTTACAGTGTGTGTGTCTATCAGTGTGTATCTGTGTGTGTCTATCAGTGTGTAGCTGTGTGTGTGTGTGTATCATTGTGTGTGTCTATCAGTGTGAACCTGTGTCTGTCTATCAGTGTGTACCTGTGTCTGTCTATCAGTGTGTACCTGTGTCTGTCTATCAGTGTGTATCTGTGTGTGTGTCTATCAGTGTGTACCAGTGTGTTTGTCTATCAGTGTGTATCTGTGTGTGTGTCTATCTCTGTGTATCTGTGTGTGTGTCTATCTCTGTGTAACAGTGTGTGTGTCTATCGGTGTGTGTCTGTGTGTGTGTCTATCAGTGTGTATCTGTGTGTGTGTCTATCTCTGTGTATCTGTGTGTGTGTGTATCTCTGTGTATCAGTGTGTGTGTCTATCGGTGTGTATCTGTGTGTGTGTCCATCAGTGTGTAGGTGTGTGTATGTCTATCAATGTGTATCAGTGTGTGTCTATCATTGTGTATCAGTTTGTGTGTCTCTCAGTGTGTATCAGTGTGTGTGTTTATAAGTGTGTATCAGTGTGTGTGTCTATCAGTGTGCATCTGTGTGCGTTTATCAGTGTGTATCTGTGTGTGTCAATCAGTGTGTATCTGTGTGTGTGTCTATCTCTGTGTATCAGTGTGTGTGTCTATCAGTGTGTATCTGTGTGTGCGTCTATCAGTGTGTATCAGTGTGTGTGTCCATCTCTGTGTTTCAGTGTGTGTGTCTATCAGTGTGTATCTGTGTGTGTGTCTATCAGTGTGTAGCTGTGTGTGTGTGTGTATCAGTGTGTGTGTCGATCAGTGTGTACCTGTGTCTGTCTATCAGTGTGTATCTGTGTGTGTGTCTATCAGTGTGTACCAGTCTGTGTGTCTATCAGTGCGTATCTGTGTGTGTGTCTATCTCTGTGTATCTGTGTGTGTGTCTATCTCTGTGTATCAGTGTGTGTGTCTATCAGTGTGTATCTGTGCGTGTATCTATCAGTGTGTATGTGTGTGTATGTCTATCAGTGTGTATCAGTGTGTGTCTATCATTGTGTATCTGTGTGTGTGTTTATCAGTGTGTACCTGTGTGTGTGTCTATCAGTGTGTATCTGTGTGTGGGTCTATCAGTGTGTATCAGTGAATGTGTCTATCAGTGTGTATCTGTGTCTGGGTCTATAAGTGTGTATCAGTGCGTGTGTCTATCAGTGTGTATCAGTGTGTGTGTCTATCAGTGTGTATCTGTGTGTGTTAATCAGTGTGTATCTGTGTGTGTCTATCAGTGTGTATCTGTGTGTGTGTCTATCTCTGTGTATCTTTCTGTGCGGCTATCAGTGTGTATCAGTGTGTGTGTCTATCTCTGTGTTTCAGTGTGTGTGTCTATCAGTGTGTATCAGCGTCTCTCTATCAGTGTGTATCAGTGTGTGTGTCTATTTCTGTGTATCAGTTTGTGTAAATCAGTGTGCATCGGTGTGTGTCTCTCAGTGTGTATCTGTGTGTGTTTCTATCAGTTTGTATATGTGTGTCTGTCTATCAGTGAGTATCTGTGTCTGTGTCTATCTCTGTGTATCGGTGTGTATGTCTATCAGTGTGTATCTCTGTGTGTGTCTATCAGTGTATATCTGTGTGTGTGTCTATCAGTGTGTATCTGTGTCTGTCTATCAGTGAGTATCAGTGTGTATCTATCAGTGTGTATCAGTGTGTGTCTATCAGTGTGTATCAGTGTGTGTGTCTATCAGTGTGCATCAGTGTGTGTGTCTATCAATGTGTACCTGTGTCTGTCTATCAGTGTGTACCTGTGTGTTTCTATCAGTGAGTATCTGTGTCTTTCTACCAGTGTGTACCTGCGTCTGTCTATCAGTGTGTATCAGTGTGTGTGTCTATCAGTGTGTATCAGTGTGTGTGTCTATCAGTGTGTATCAGTGTGTGTGTCTATCAGTGTGTATCTGTGTTTGTCTATCTCTGTGTACCTGTGTGTGCGTCTATCAGTGTCTATCAGTGTGTGTGTCTATCTCTGTGTTTCAGTGTGTGTGTCTATCAGTGTGAACCTGTGTCTGTCTATCAGTGTGGACCTGTGTCTGTCTATCAGTGTGTATCTGTGTGTGTTTATCAGTTTGTATCTGTGTGTGTCTATCAGTGTGTATCTGTGTGTGTGTCTATCAGTGTGTACCAGTGTGTTTGTCTATCAGTGTGTATCTGTGTATGTGTCTATCAGTGTGTACCAGTGTGTTTGTCTATCAGTGTGTATCTGTGTGTGTGTCTATCTCTGTGTATCTGTGTGTGTGTCTATCTCTGTGTATCAGTGTGTGTGTCTATCAGTGTGTATATGTGTGTGTGTCTATCAGTGTGTATCTGTGTGTGTGTCTATCAGTTTGTATCTGTGTGTGGGTCTATCAGTGAGTATCTGTGTCTGTGTCTATCTCTGTGTATCAGTGTGTGTGTCTATCAGTGTGTATCTGTGTGTGTGTGTCTATCAGTGTGTTTCTGTGTCTGTCTATCAGTGAGTATCAGTGTGTATCTATCAGTGTGTATCAGTGTGTGTCTATCAGTGTGTATCAGTGTGTGTGTCTATCAGTGTGCATCAGAGTGTGTGTCTATCAGTGTGTACCAGTGTGTTTGTCTATCAGTGTGTATCTGTGCGTGTGTCTATCTCTGTGTATCAGTGTGTGTGTCTATCAGTGTGTATCTGTGTGTGTGTCTATCAGTGTGTATCTGTGTGTGGGTCTATCTCTGTGTATCTGTGTGTGTGTCTATCTGTGTGTATCGGTGTGTGTGTCTATCAGTGTGTATCTGTGTGTGTGTCTATCAGTGTGTATCTGTGTGTGTGTCTATCAGTGTGTATCTGTGTCTGTCTATCAGTGAGTATCAGTGTGTATCTATCAGTGTGTATCAGTGTGTGTCAATCAGTGTGTATCAGTGTGTGTGTCTATCAGTGTGCATCAGTGTGTGTGTCTATCAGTGTGTTTCTGTGTCTGTCTATCAGTGAGTATCAGTGTGTATCTATCAGTGTGTATCAGTGTGTGTCTATCAGTGTGTATCAGTGTGTGTGTCTATCAGTGTGCATCAGAGTGTGTGTCTATCAGTGAGTACCAGTGTGTTTGTCTATCAGTGTGTATCTGTGTGTGTGTCTATCTCTGTGTATCTGTGCGTGTGTCTATCTCTGTGTATCAGTGTGTGTGTCTATCAGTGTGTATCTGTGTGTGTGTCTATCAGTGTGTATCTGTGTGTGGGTCTATCTCTGTGTATCTGTGTGTGTGTCTATCTGTGTGTATCTGTGTGTGTGTCTATCAGTTTGTATCTGTGTGTGGGTCTATCTCTGTGCATCTGTGTGTGTGTCTTTCAGTGTGTATCTGTGTGTGTGTCTATCAGTGTGTACCTGTGTCTGTCTATCAGTGTGTACCAGTGTGTTTCTATCAGTGAGTATCTGTGTCTTTCTACCAGTGTGTACCTGCGTCTGTCTATCAGTGTATATCATTGTGTGTGTCTATCAGTGTGTATCTGTGTGAGGGTCTACCCTTGTGTATCAGTGTGTGTGTCTATCAGTGTGTATCTGTGTGTCTGTCTATCAGAGTGTATCTGTTTCTGTCTATCAGTGTGTATCAGTGTATGTGTCTATAAGTGTGTTTCAGTGTGTGTGTCTTTCGGTGTGTATCTGTGACTCGGTCTATCAGTGTTTATCAGTGTGTGTGTGTCTATCAGTGTGTATCAGTGTGTGTGTCTATCAGTGTGTATCAGTGTGTGTGTCTATCTCTGTGTTTCAGTGTGTGTGTCTATCAGTGTGTATCTGTGTGTGTGTCTATCAGTGTGTAGCTGTGTGTGTGTGCATCAGTGTGTGTGTCTATCAGTGTGAACCTGTGTCTGTCTATCAGTGTGTACCTGTGTCTGTCTATCAGTGTGTATCTGTGTGTGTTTATCAGTTTGTATCTGTGTGTGTCTATCAGTGTGTATCTGTGTGTGTGTCTATCTCTGTGTATCTGTGTGTGCGTCTATCAGTGTGTCTCAGTTTGTGTGTCTATCTCTGTGTTTCAGTGTGTGTGTCTATCAGTGTGAACCTGTGTCTGTCTATCAGTGTGTACCTGTGTCTGTCTATCAGTGTGTATCTGTGTGTGTGTCTATCAGTGTGTACCAGTGTGTTTGTCTATCAGTGTGTATCTGTGTGTGCGTCTATCTCTGTGTATCTGTGTGTGTGTCTATCTCTGTGTATCAGTGTGTGTGTCTATCAGTCTGTATCTGTGTGTGTGTCTATCAGTGTGTATCTGTGTGTGTGTCTATCAGTTTGTATCTGTGTGTCGGTCTATCAGTGAGTATCTGTGTCTGTGTCTATCTCTGTGTATCAGTGTGTGTGTCCATCAGTGTGTATCTGTGTGTTTGTCTATCAGTGTGTTTCTGTGTCTGTCTATCAGTGAGTATCTGTGTGTATCTATCAGTGTGTATCAGTGTGTGTCTATCAGTGTGTATCAGTGTGTGTGTCTATCAGTGTGCATCAGTGTGTGTGTCTATCAGTGTGTACCAGTGTGTTTGTCTATCAGTGTGTATCTGTGTGTGTGTCAATCTCTGTGTATCTGTGCGTGTGTCTATCTCTGTGTATCAGTGTGTGTGTCTATCAGTGTGTATCTGTGTGTTTGTCTATCAGTTTGTATCTGTGTGTGGGTCTATCTCTGTGCATCTGTGTGTGTGTCTTTCAGTGTGTATCTGTGTGTGTGTCTATCAGTGTGTATCTCTGTGTGTGTCTATCAGTGTATATCTGTGTGTGTGTCTATCAGTGTGTATCTGTGTCTGTCTATCAGTGAGTATCAGTGTGTATCTATCAGTGTGTATCAGTGTGTGTCTATCAGTGTGTATCAGTGTGTGTGTCTATCAGTGTGCATCAGTGTGTGTGTCTATCAGTGTGAATCAGTGTGTGTGTCTATCAATGTGTACCTGTGTCTGTCTATCAGTGTGTACCTGTGTGTTTCTATCAGTGAGTATCTGTGTCTTTCTACCAGTGTGTACCTGCGTCTGTCTATCAGTGTGTATCAGTGTGTGTGTCTATCAGTGTGTATCAGTGTGTGTGTCTATCAGTGTGTATCAGTGTGTGTGTCTATCAGTGTGTATCTGTGTTTGTCTATCTCTGTGTATCTGTGTGTGCGTCTATCAGTGTCTATCAGTGTGTGTGTCTATCTCTGTGTTTCAGTGTGTGTGTCTATCAGTGTGAACCTGTGTCTGTCTATCAGTGTGGACCTGTGTCTGTCTATCAGTGTGTATCTGTGTGTGTTTATCAGTTTGTATCTGTGTGTGTCTATCAGTGTGTATCTGTGTGTGTGTCTATCAGTGTGTACCAGTGTGTTTGTCTATCAGTGTGTATCTGTGTATGTGTCTATCAGTGTGTACCAGTGTGTTTGTCTATCAGTGTGTATCTGTGTGTGTGTCTATCTCTGTGTATCTGTGTGTGTGTCTATCTCTGTGTATCAGTGTGTGTGTCTATCAGTGTGTATCTGTGTGTGTGTCTATCAGTGTGTATCTGTGTGTGTGTCTATCAGTTTGTATCTGTGTGTGGGTCTATCAGTGAGTATCTGTGTCTGTGTCTATCTCTGTGTATCAGTGTGTGTGTCTATCAGTGTGTATCTGTGTGTGTGTGTGTCTATCAGTGTGGTTCTGTGTCTGTCTATCAGTGAGTATCAGTGTGTATCTATCAGTGTGTATCAGTGTGTGTCTATCAGTGTGTATCAGTGTGTGTGTCTATCAGTGTGCATCAGAGTGTGTGTCTATCAGTGTGTACCAGTGTGTTTGTCTATCAGTGTGTATCTGTGTGTGTGTCTATCTCTGTGTATCTGTGCGTGTGTCTATCTCTGTGTATCAGTGTGTGTGTCTATCAGTGTGTATCTGTGTGTGTGTCTATCAGTGTGTATCTGTGTGTGGGTCTATCTCTGTGTATCTGTGTGTGTGTCTATCTGTGTGTATCGGTGTGTGTGTCTATCAGTGTGTATCTCTGTGTGTGTCTATCAGTGTGTATCTGTGTGTGTGTCTATCAGTGTGTATCTGTGTCTGTCTATCAGTGAGTATCAGTGTGTATCTATCAGTGTGTATCAGTGTGTGTCTATCAGTGTGTATCAGTGTGTGTGTCTATCAGTGTGCATCAGTGTGTGTGTCTATCAGTGTGTTTCTGTGTCTGTCTATCAGTGAGTATCAGTGTGTATCTATCAGTGTGTATCAGTGTGTGTCTATCAGTGTGTATCAGTGTGTGTGTCTATCAGTGTGCATCAGAGTGTGTGTCTATCAGTGTGTACCAGTGTGTTTGTCTATCAGTGTGTATCTGTGTGTGTGTCTATCTCTGTGTATCTGTGCGTGTGTCTATCTCTGTGTATCAGTGTGTGTGTCTATCAGTGTGTATCTGTGTGTGGGTCTATCTCTGTGTATCTGTGTGTGTGTCTATCTGTGTGTATCTGTGTGTGTGTCTATCAGTTTGTATCTGTGTGTGGGTCTATCTCTGTGCATCTGTGTGTGTGTCTTTCAGTGTGTATCTGTGTGTGTGTCTATCAATGTGTACCTGTGTCTGTCTATCAGTGTGTACCAGTGTGTTTCTATCAGTGAGTATCTGTGTCTTTCTACCAGTGTGTACCTGCGTCTGTCTATCAGTGTATATCATTGTGTGTGTCTATCAGTGTGTATCTGTGTGAGGGTCTACCCTTGTGTATCAGTGTGTGTGTCTATCAGTGTGTATCTGTGTGTCTGTCTATCAGAGTGTATCTGTTTCTGTCTATCAGTGTGTATCAGTGTATGTGTCTATAAGTGTGTTTCAGTGTGTGTGTCTTTCGGTGTGTATCTGTGACTGGGTCTATCAGTGTGTATCAGTGTGTGTGTGTCTATCAGTGTGTATCAGTGTGTGTGTCTATCAGTGTGTATCAGTGTGTGTGTCTATCTCTGTGTTTCAGTGTGTGTCTATCAGTGTGTATCTGTGTGTGTGTCTATCAGTGTGTAGCTGTGTGTGTGTGCATCAGTGTGTGTGTCTATCAGTGTGAACCTGTGTCTGTCTATCAGTGTGTACCTGTGTCTGTCTATCAGTGTGTATCTGTGTGTGTTTATCAGTTTGTATCTGTGTGTGTCTATCAGTGTGTATCTGTTTGTGTGTCTATCTCTGTGTATCTGTGTGTGCGTCTATCAGTGTGTCTCAGTTTGTGTGTCTATCTCTGTGTTTCAGTGTGTGTGTCTATCAGTGTGAACCTGTGTCTGTCTATCAGTGTGTACCTGTGTCTGTCTATCAGTGTGTATCTGTGTGTGTGTCTATCAGTGTGTACCAGTGTGTTTGTCTATCAGTGTGTATCTGTGTGTGCGTCTATCTCTGTGTATCTGTGTGTGTGTCTATCTCTGTGTATCAGTGTGTGTGTCTATCAGTCTGTATCTGTGTGTGTGTCTATCAGTGTGTATCTGTGTGTGTGTCTATCAGTTTGTATCTGTGTGTCGGTCTATCAGTGAGTATCTGTGTCTGTGTCTATCTCTGTGTATCAGTGTGTGTGTCCATCAGTGTGTATCTGTGTGTTTGTCTATCAGTGTGTTTCTGTGTCTGTCTATCAGTGAGTATCTGTGTGTATCTATCAGTGTGTATCAGTGTGTGTCTATCAGTGTGTATCAGTGTGTGTGTCTATCAGTGTGCATCAGTGTGTGTGTCTATCAGTGTGTACCAGTGTGTTTGTCTATCAGTGTGTATCTGTGTGTGTGTCAATCTCTGTGTATCTGTGCGTGTGTCTATCTCTGTGTATCAGTGTGTGTGTCTATCAGTGTGTATCTGTGTGTGTGTCTATCAGTTTGTATCTGTGTGTGGGTCTATCTCTGTGCATCTGTGTGTGTGTCTTTCAGTGTGTATCTGTGTGTGTGTCTATCAGTGTGTACCTGTGTCTGTCTATCAGTGTGTACATGTATGTTTCTATCAGTGAGTATCGGTGTCTGTCAACCAGTGTGTACCTGCGTCTGTCTATCAGTGTGTATCAGTGTGTGTATCTATCAGTGTGTATCTGTGTGAGGGTCTATCCTTGTGTATCTGTGTGTGTGTCAATCAGTTTGTGTATGTGTGTCTGTCTATCAGTGATTATCTTTGCCTGTGTCTATCTCTGTGTATCAGTGTGTGTGTCTATCAGTGTGTATCAGTGTGTGTGTCTCTCTCTGTGTATCAGTGTGTGTGTCTATCAGTGTGTATCAGTGCGTGTGTCTATTTCTGTGTATCAGTGTGTGTGTCTATCAGTGTGTATCTGTGTGTGTGTCTATCAGTGTGTATCAGTGTGTGTGTCTATCAGTGTGTATCTGTGTGTCTGGCTATCAGTGTGTATCTGTGTGTGTATCTATCAGTGCGTATCTGTGTGTGGGTCTTTCAGTGTGTATCAGTGTGTGTGTCTATCTCCATGTATCTGTGTGTGTCTATCAGTGAGTATCTGTGCCTGTGTCTATCATTGTGTATCAGTGTGTGTGTGTATCAGAGTGTATCTGTCTGTCTGTCTATCGGTGGGTATCTGTTTCTGTCTATCAGTTTGTATCAGTGTGTGTATCTATAAGTGTGTTTCTGTTTGGGTCTATCAGTGAGTATCAGTGTGTGTCTATCAGTTTGTATCTGTGTGTGGGTCTATCTCTGTGCATCTGTGTGTGTGTCTTTCAGTGTGTATCTGTGTGTGTGTCTATCAGTGTGTACCTGTGTCTGTCTATCAGTGTGTACATGTATGTTTCTATCAGTGAGTATCTGTGTCTGTCAACCAGTGTGTACCTGCGTCTGTCTATCAGTGTGTATCAGTGTGTGTATCTATCAGTGTGTATCTGTGTGAGGGTCTATCCTTGTGTATCTGTGTGTGTGTCTATCAGTTTGTGTATGTGTGTCTGTCTATCAGTGATTATCTTTGCCTGTGTCTATCTCTGTGTATCAGTGTGTGTGTCTATCAGTGTGTATCAGTGTGTGTGTCTCTCTCTGTGTATCAGTGTGTGTGTCTATCAGTGTGTATCAGTGCGTGTGTCTATTTCTGTGTATCAGTGTGTGTGTCTATCAGTGTGTATCTGTGTGTGTGTCTATCAGTGTGTATCAGTGTGTGTGTCTATCAGTGTGTATCTGTGTGTCTGGCTATCAGTGTGTATCTGTGTGTGTATCTATCAGTGCGTATCTGTGTGTGGGTCTTTCAGTGTGTATCAGTGTGTGTGTCTATCTCCATGTATCTGTGTGTGTCTATCAGTGAGTATCTGTGCCTGTGTCTATCATTGTGTATCAGTGTGTGTGTGTATCAGAGTGTATCTGTCTGTCTGTCTATCGGTGGGTATCTGTTTCTGTCTATCAGTTTGTATCAGTGTGTGTGTCTATAAGTGTGTTTCTGTTTGGGTCTATCAGTGAGTATCAGTGTGCGTCTATCAGTTTTTTGTCTATCAGTGTGTATCAGTGTGTGTGTCTATCAGTGTGAATAAGTGTGTGTGACTATCAGTGTGTACCTGTGTCTGTCTATCAGTGTGTACCTGTGTGTTTCTATCAGTGAGTATCTGTATCTGTCTACCAGTATGTACCTGCGTCTGTCTATCAGTGTGTATCTGTGTGTGTGTCTACCAGTGTGAATCAGTGTGAGTGTCTATCCGTGTGCATCAGTGTGTGCGTCTATCAGTGTGAATCAGTGTGTGTGCCTATCAGTGTGTACCTGTGTCAGTCTATCAGTGTGTACCTGTGTGTTTCTATCAGTGAGTATCTGTGTCTGTCTACCAGTGTGTACCTGCGTCTGTCTATCAGTGTGTATCTGGGTGTGTGTCTATCAGTGAGTATCTGTGTATGGGTCTATCAGTGTGTATCAGTGTGTGTGTCTATCAGTGTGTATCTGTTTCTGGGTCTATCAGTGTGTATCAGTGTGTGTTTCTATCAGTGTGTATCAGTGTGTGTGTCTATCAGTGTGTATCTGTGTGTGTTTATCAGTTTGTATCTGTGTGTGTCTATCAGTGTGTATCTGTGTGTTTGTCTATCTCTGTGTATCTGTGTGTGCGTCTATCAGTGTCTATCAGTGTGTGTGTCTATCTCTGTGTTTCAGTGTGTGTGTCTATCAGTGTGAACCTGTGTCTGTCTATCAGTGTGTACCTGTGTCTGTCTATCAGTGTGTACCTGTGTCTGTCTATCAGTGTGTATCTGTGTGTGTGTCTATCAGTGTGTACCAGTGTGTTTGTCTATCTCTGTGTATCTGTGTGTGCGTCTATCAGTGTGTATCAGTGTGTGTGTCTATCTCTGTGTTACAGTGTGTGTGTCTATCAGTGTGTATCTGTGTGTGTCTATCAGTGTGTAGCTGTGTGTGTGTGTGTATCATTGTGTGTGTCTATCAGTGTGAACCTGTGTCTGTCTATCAGTGTGTACCTGTGTCTGTCTATCAGTGTGTACTTGTGTCTGTCTATCAGTGTGTATCTGTGTGTGTGTCTATCAGTGTGTACCAGTGTGTTTGTCTATCAGTGTGTATCTGTGTGTGTCTATCTCTGTGTATCTGTGTGTGTGTCTATCTCTGTGTATCAGTGTGTGTGTCTATCGGTGTGTATCTGTGTGTGTGTCTATCAGTGTGTATCTGTGTGTGTGTGTATCTCTGTGTATCTGTGTGTGTGTCTATCTCTGTGTATCAGTGTGTGTGTCTATCGGTGTGTATCTGTTTGTGTGTCTATCAGTGTGTAGGTGTGTGTATGTCTATCAATGTGTATCAGTGTGTGTCTATCATTGTGTATCAGTTTGTGTGTCTATCAGTGTGTATCAGTGTGTGTGTTTATAAGTGTGTATCAGTGTGTGTATCTATCAGTGTGCATCTGTGTGCGTTTATCAGTGTGTATCTGTGTGTGTCTATCAGTGTGTATCTGTGTGTGTGTCTATCTCTGTGTATCAGTGTGGGTGTCTATCAGTGTGTATCTGTGTGTGCGTCTATCAGTGTGTATCAGTGTGTGTGTCAATCTCTGTAATTCAGTGTGTGTGTCTATCAGTGTGTATCTGTGTGTGTGTCTATCAGTGTGTAGCTGTGTGTGTGTGTGTGTATCAGTGTGTGTGTCTATCAGTGTGTACCTGTGTCTGTCTATCAGTGTGTATCTGTGTGTGTGTCTATCAGTGTGTACCAGTCTGTGTGTCTATCAGTGCGTACCAGTCTGTGTGTCTATCAGTGCGTATCTGTGTGTGTGCCTATCTCTGTATATCTGTGTCTGTGTCTATCTCTGTGTATCAGTGTGTGTGTCTATCAGTGTGTATCTGTGCGTGTATCTATCAGTGTGTATGTGTGTGTATGTCTATCAGTGTGTATCAGTCTGTGTCTATCATTGTGTATCTGTGTGTGTGTTTATCAGTGTGTACCTGTGTGTGTGTCTATCAGTGTGTATCTGTGTGTGGGTCTATCAGTGTGTATCAGTGTGTGTGTCTATCAGTGTGTATCTGTGTCTGGGTCTATCAGTGTGTATCAGTGCGTGTGTCTATCAGTGTGTATCAGTGTATGTGTCTATCAGTGTGTATTTGTGTGTGTTAATCAGTGTGTATCTGTGTTTGTCTATCAGTGTGTATCTGTGTGTGTGTCTATCTCTGTGTATCTTTCTGTGCGGCTATCAGTGTGTATCAGTGTGTGTGTCTATCTCTGTGTTTCAGTGTGTGTGTCTATCAGTGTGTATCAGCGTCTCTCTATCAGTGTGTATCAGTGTGTGTGTCTATTTCTGTGTATCAGTTTGTGTAAATCAGTGTGCATCGGTGTGTGTCTCTCAGTGTGTATCTGTGTGTGTTTCTATCAGTTTGTATATGTGTGTGTGTCTATCAGTGAGTATCTGTGTCTGTGTCTATCTCTGTGTATCGGTGTGTATGTCTATCAGTGTGTATCTCTGTGTGTGTCTATCAGTGTATATCTGTGTGTGTGTCTATCAGTGTGTATCTGTGTCTGTCTATCAGTGAGTATCAGTGTGGGTCTATCAGTGTGTGTTTATCAGTGTGTATCAGTGTGTGTGTCTATCAGTGTGAATAAGTGTGTGTGACTATCAGTGTGTACCTGTGTCTGTCTATCAGTGTGTACCTGTGTGTTTCTATCAGTGAGTATCTGTATCTGTCTCCTAGTATGTACCTGCGTCTGTCTATCAGTGTGTATCTGTGTGTGTGTCTACCAGTGTGAATCAGTGTGAGTGTCTATCCGTGTGCATCAGTGTGTGCGTCTATCAGTGTGAATCAGTGTGTGTGCCTATCAGTGTGTACCTGTGTGTTTCTATCAGTGAGTATCTGTGTCTGTCTACCAGTGTGTACCTGCGTCTGTCTATCAGTGTGTATTAGTGTGTGTGTCTATCAGTGTGTATCTGTTTCTGGGTCTATCAGTGTGTATCAGTGTGTGTTTCTATCAGTGTGTATCAGTGTGTGTGTCTATCAGTGTGTATCTGTGTGTCTGTCTATCAGAGTGTATCTGTTTCTGTCTATCAGTGTGTATCACTGTATGTGTCTATAAGTGTGTTTCAGTGTGTGTGTCTTTCGGTGTGTATCTGTGCCTGGGTCTATCGGTGTGTATCAGTGTGTGTGTCTATCAGTGTGTATCAGTGTGTGTGTCTATCAGTGTGTATCTGTGTGTTTGTCTATCTCTGTGTATCTGTGTGTGCGTCTATCAGTGTCTATCAGTGTGTGTGTCTATCTCTGTGTTTCAGTGTGTGTGTCTATCAGTGTGAACCTGTGTCTGTCTATCAGTGTGTACCTGTGTCTGTCTATCAGTGTGTACCTGTGTCTGTCTATCAGTGTGTATCTGTGTGTGTGTCTATCAGTGTGTACCAGTGTGTTTGTCTATCTCTGTGTATCTGTGTGTGCGTCTATCAGTGTGTATCAGTGTGTGTGTCTATCTCTGTGTTACAGTGTGTGTGTCTATCAGTGTGTACCAGTGTGTTTGTCTATCAGTGTGTATCTGTGTGTGTGTCTATCTCTGTGTATCTGTGTGTGTGTCTATCTCTGTGTAACAGTGTGTGTGTCTATCGGTGTGTATCTGTGTGTGTGTCTATCAGTGTGTATCTGTGTGTGTGTCTATCTCTGTGTATCTGTGTGTGTGTGTATCTCTGTGTATCAGTGTGTGTGTCTATCGGTGTGTATCTGTGTGTGTGTCCATCAGTGTGTAGGTGTGTGTATGTCTATCAATGTGTATCAGTGTGTGTCTATCATTGTGTATCAGTTTGTGTGTCTCTCAGTGTGTATCAGTGTGTGTGTTTATAAGTGTGTATCAGTGTGTGTGTCTATCAGTGTGCATCTGTGTGCGTTTATCAGTGTGTATCTGTGTGTGTCAATCAGTGTGTATCTGTGTGTGTGTCTATCTCTGTGTATCAGTGTGTGTGTCTATCAGTGTGTATCTGTGTGTGCGTCTATCAGTGTGTATCAGTGTGTGTGTCCATCTCTGTGTTTCAGTGTGTGTGTCTATCAGTGTGTATCTGTGTGTGTGTCTATCAGTGTGTAGCTGTGTGTGTGTGTGTATCAGTGTGTGTGTCGATCAGTGTGTACCTGTGTCTGTCTATCAGTGTGTATCTGTGTGTGTGTCTATCAGTGTGTACCAGTCTGTGTGTCTATCAGTGCGTATCTGTGTGTGTGTCTATCTCTGTGTATCTGTGTGTGTGTCTATCTCTGTGTATCAGTGTGTGTGTCTATCAGTGTGTATCTGTGCGTGTATCTATCAGTGTGTATGTGTGTGTATGTCTATCAGTGTGTATCAGTGTGTGTCTATCATTGTGTATCTGTGTGTGTGTTTATCAGTGTGTACCTGTGTGTGTGTCTATCAGTGTGTATCTGTGTGTGGGTCTATCAGTGTGTATCAGTGAATGTGTCTATCAGTGTGTATCTGTGTCTGGGTCTATAAGTGTGTATCAGTGCGTGTGTCTATCAGTGTGTATCAGTGTGTGTGTCTATCAGTGTGTATCTGTGTGTGTTAATCAGTGTGTATCTGTGTGTGTCTATCAGTGTGTATCTGTGTGTGTGTCTATCTCTGTGTATCTTTCTGTGCGGCTATCAGTGTGTATCAGTGTGTGTGTCTATCTCTGTGTTTCAGTGTGTGTGTCTATCAGTGTGTATCAGCGTCTCTCTATCAGTGTGTATCAGTGTGTGTGTCTATTTCTGTGTATCAGTTTGTGTAAATCAGTGTGCATCGGTGTGTGTCTCTCAGTGTGTATCTGTGTGTGTTTCTATCAGTTTGTATATGTGTGTGTGTCTATCAGTGAGTATCTGTGTCTGTGTCTATCTCTGTGTATCGGTGTGTATGTCTATCAGTGTGTATCTCTGTGTGTGTCTATCAGTGTATATCTGTGTGTGTGTCTATCAGTGTGTATCTGTGTCTGTCTATCAGTGAGTATCAGTGTGTATCTATCAGTGTGTATCAGTGTGTGTCTATCAGTGTGTATCAGTGTGTGTGTCTATCAGTGTGCATCAGTGTGTGTGTCTATCAATGTGTACCTGTGTCTGTCTATCAGTGTGTACCTGTGTGTTTCTATCAGTGAGTATCTGTGTCTTTCTACCAGTGTGTACCTGCGTCTGTCTATCAGTGTGTATCAGTGTGTGTGTCTATCAGTGTGTATCAGTGTGTGTGTCTATCAGTGTGTATCAGTGTGTGTGTCTATCAGTGTGTATCTGTGTTTGTCTATCTCTGTGTACCTGTGTGTGCGTCTATCAGTGTCTATCAGTGTGTGTGTCTATCTCTGTGTTTCAGTGTGTGTGTCTATCAGTGTGAACCTGTGTCTGTCTATCAGTGTGGACCTGTGTCTGTCTATCAGTGTGTATCTGTGTGTGTTTATCAGTTTGTATCTGTGTGTGTCTATCAGTGTGTATCTGTGTGTGTGTCTATCAGTGTGTACCAGTGTGTTTGTCTATCAGTGTGTATCTGTGTATGTGTCTATCAGTGTGTACCAGTGTGTTTGTCTATCAGTGTGTATCTGTGTGTGTGTCTATCTCTGTGTATCTGTGTGTGTGTCTATCTCTGTGTATCAGTGTGTGTGTCTATCAGTGTGTATATGTGTGTGTGTCTATCAGTGTGTATCTGTGTGTGTGTCTATCAGTTTGTATCTGTGTGTGGGTCTATCAGTGAGTATCTGTGTCTGTGTCTATCTCTGTGTATCAGTGTGTGTGTCTATCAGTGTGTATCTGTGTGTGTGTGTCTATCAGTGTGTTTCTGTGTCTGTCTATCAGTGAGTATCAGTGTGTATCTATCAGTGTGTATCAGTGTGTGTCTATCAGTGTGTATCAGTGTGTGTGTCTATCAGTGTGCATCAGAGTGTGTGTCTATCAGTGTGTACCAGTGTGTTTGTCTATCAGTGTGTATCTGTGCGTGTGTCTATCTCTGTGTATCAGTGTGTGTGTCTATCAGTGTGTATCTGTGTGTGTGTCTATCAGTGTGTATCTGTGTGTGGGTCTATCTCTGTGTATCTGTGTGTGTGTCTATCTGTGTGTATCGGTGTGTGTGTCTATCAGTGTGTATCTGTGTGTGTGTCTATCAGTGTGTATCTGTGTGTGTGTCTATCAGTGTGTATCTGTGTCTGTCTATCAGTGAGTATCAGTGTGTATCTATCAGTGTGTATCAGTGTGTGTCAATCAGTGTGTATCAGTGTGTGTGTCTATCAGTGTGCATCAGTGTGTGTGTCTATCAGTGTGTTTCTGTGTCTGTCTATCAGTGAGTATCAGTGTGTATCTATCAGTGTGTATCAGTGTGTGTCTATCAGTGTGTATCAGTGTGTGTGTCTATCAGTGTGCATCAGAGTGTGTGTCTATCAGTGAGTACCAGTGTGTTTGTCTATCAGTGTGTATCTGTGTGTGTGTCTATCTCTGTGTATCTGTGCGTGTGTCTATCTCTGTGTATCAGTGTGTGTGTCTATCAGTGTGTATCTGTGTGTGTGTCTATCAGTGTGTATCTGTGTGTGGGTCTATCTCTGTGTATCTGTGTGTGTGTCTATCTGTGTGTATCTGTGTGTGTGTCTATCAGTTTGTATCTGTGTGTGAGTCTATCTCTGTGCATCTGTGTGTGTGTCTTTCAGTGTGTATCTGTGTGTGTGTCTATCAGTGTGTACCTGTGTCTGTCTATCAGTGTGTACCAGTGTGTTTCTATCAGTGAGTATCTGTGTCTTTCTACCAGTGTGTACCTGCGTCTGTCTATCAGTGTATATCATTGTGTGTGTCTATCAGTGTGTATCTGTGTGAGGGTCTACCCTTGTGTATCAGTGTGTGTGTCTATCAGTGTGTATCTGTGTGTCTGTCTATCAGAGTGTATCTGTTTCTGTCTATCAGTGTGTATCAGTGTATGTGTCTATAAGTGTGTTTCAGTGTGTGTGTCTTTCGGTGTGTATCTGTGACTGGGTCTATCAGTGTGTATCAGTGTGTGTGTGTCTATCAGTGTGTATCAGTGTGTGTGTCTATCAGTGTGTATCAGTGTGTGTGTCTATCTCTGTGTTTCAGTGTGTGTGTCTATCAGTGTGTATCTGTGTGTGTGTCTATCAGTGTGTAGCTGTGTGTGTGTGCATCAGTGTGTGTGTCTATCAGTGTGAACCTGTGTCTGTCTATCAGTGTGTACCTGTGTCTGTCTATCAGTGTGTATCTGTGTGTGTTTATCAGTTTGTATCTGTGTGTGTCTATCAGTGTGTATCTGTTTGTGTGTCTATCTCTGTGTATCTGTGTGTGCGTCTATCAGTGTGTCTCAGTTTGTGTGTCTATCTCTGTGTTTCAGTGTGTGTGTCTATCAGTGTGAACCTGTGTCTGTCTATCAGTGTGTACCTGTGTCTGTCTATCAGTGTGTATCTGTGTGTGTGTCTATCAGTGTGTACCAGTGTGTTTGTCTATCAGTGTGTATCTGTGTGTGCGTCTATCTCTGTGTATCTGTGTGTGTGTCTATCTCTGTGTATCAGTGTGTGTGTCTATCAGTCTGTATCTGTGTGTGTGTCTATCAGTGTGTATCTGTGTGTGTGTCTATCAGTTTGTATCTGTGTGTCGGTCTATCAGTGAGTATCTGTGTCTGTGTCTATCTCTGTGTATCAGTGTGTGTGTCCATCAGTGTGTATCTGTGTGTTTGTCTATCAGTGTGTTTCTGTGTCTGTCTATCAGTGAGTATCTGTGTGTATCTATCAGTGTGTATCAGTGTGTGTCTATCAGTGTGTATCAGTGTGTGTGTCTATCAGTGTGCATCAGTGTGTGTGTCTATCAGTGTGTACCAGTGTGTTTGTCTATCAGTGTGTATCTGTGTGTGTGTCAATCTCTGTGTATCTGTGCGTGTGTCTATCTCTGTGTATCAGTGTGTGTGTCTATCAGTGTGTATCTGTGTGTGTGTCTATCAGTTTGTATCT
Source organism: Mustelus asterias (assembly GCF_964213995.1). Classification (NCBI taxonomy): domain Eukaryota; kingdom Metazoa; phylum Chordata; class Chondrichthyes; order Carcharhiniformes; family Triakidae; genus Mustelus; species Mustelus asterias. The sequence continues at coordinate 166,218 of NW_027590754.1, forward strand.
GTGTGTGGGTCTATCTCTATGCATCTGTGTGTGTGTCTTTCAGTGTGTATCTGTGTGTGTGTCTATCAGTGTGTACCTGTGTCTGTCTATCAGTGTGTACATGTATGTTTCTATCAGTGAGTATCTGTGTCTGTCAACCAGTGTGTACCTGCGTCTGTCTATCAGTGTGTATCAGTGTGTGTATCTATCAGTGTGTATCTGTGTGAGGGTCTATCCTTGTGTATCTGTGTGTGTGTCAATCAGTTTGTGTATGTGTGTCTGTCTATCAGTGATTATCTTTGCCTGTGTCTATCTCTGTGTATCATTGTGTGTGTCTATCAGTGTGTATCAGTGTGTGTGTCTCTCTCTGTGTATCAGTGTGTGTGTCTATCAGTGTGTATCAGTGCGTGTGTCTATTTCTGTGTATCAGTGTGTGTGTCTATCAGTGTGTATCTGTGTGTGTGTCTATCAGTGTGTATCAGTGTGTGTGTCTATCAGTGTGTATCTGTGTGTCTGGCTATCAGTGTGTATCTGTGTGTGTATCTATCAGTGCGTATCTGTGTGTGGGTCTTTCAGTGTGTATCAGTGTGTGTGTCTATCTCCATGTATCTGTGTGTGTCTATCAGTGAGTATCTGTGCCTGTGTCTATCATTGTGTATCAGTGTGTGTGTGTATCAGAGTGTATCTGTCTGTCTGTCTATCGGTGGGTATCTGTTTCTGTCTATCAGTTTGTATCAGTGTGTGTATCTATAAGTGTGTTTCTGTTTGGGTCTATCAGTGAGTATCAGTGTGTGTCTATCAGTTTGTATCTGTGTGTGGGTCTATCTCTGTGCATCTGTGTGTGTGTCTTTCAGTGTGTATCTGTGTGTGTGTCTATCAGTGTGTACCTGTGTCTGTCTATCAGTGTGTACATGTATGTTTCTATCAGTGAGTATCTGTGTCTGTCAACCAGTGTGTACCTGCGTCTGTCTATCAGTGTGTATCAGTGTGTGTATCTATCAGTGTGTATCTGTGTGAGGGTCTATCCTTGTGTATCTGTGTGTGTGTCTATCAGTTTGTGTATGTGTGTCTGTCTATCAGTGATTATCTTTGCCTGTGTCTATCTCTGTGTATCAGTGTGTGTGTCTATCAGTGTGTATCAGTGTGTGTGTCTCTCTCTGTGTATCAGTGTGTGTGTCTATCAGTGTGTATCAGTGCGTGTGTCTATTTCTGTGTATCAGTGTGTGTGTCTATCAGTGTGTATCTGTGTGTGTGTCTATCAGTGTGTATCAGTGTGTGTGTCTATCAGTGTGTATCTGTGTGTCTGGCTATCAGTGTGTATCTGTGTGTGTATCTATCAGTGCGTATCTGTGTGTGGGTCTTTCAGTGTGTATCAGTGTGTGTGTCTATCTCCATGTATCTGTGTGTGTCTATCAGTGAGTATCTGTGCCTGTGTCTATCATTGTGTATCAGTGTGTGTGTGTATCAGAGTGTATCTGTCTGTCTGTCTATCGGTGGGTATCTGTTTCTGTCTATCAGTTTGTATCAGTGTGTGTGTCTATAAGTGTGTTTCTGTTTGGGTCTATCAGTGAGTATCAGTGTGCGTCTATCAGTTTTTTGTCTATCAGTGTGTATCAGTGTGTGTGTCTATCAGTGTGAATAAGTGTGTGTGACTATCAGTGTGTACCTGTGTCTGTCTATCAGTGTGTACCTGTGTGTTTCTATCAGTGAGTATCTGTATCTGTCTACCAGTATGTACCTGCGTCTGTCTATCAGTGTGTATCTGTGTGTGTGTCTACCAGTGTGAATCAGTGTGAGTGTCTATCCGTGTGCATCAGTGTGTGCGTCTATCAGTGTGAATCAGTGTGTGTGCCTATCAGTGTGTACCTGTGTCAGTCTATCAGTGTGTACCTGTGTGTTTCTATCAGTGAGTATCTGTGTCTGTCTACCAGTGTGTACCTGCGTCTGTCTATCAGTGTGTATCTGGGTGTGTGTCTATCAGTGAGTATCTGTGTATGGGTCTATCAGTGTGTATCAGTGTGTGTGTCTATCAGTGTGTATCTGTTTCTGGGTCTATCAGTGTGTATCAGTGTGTGTTTCTATCAGTGTGTATCAGTGTGTGTGTCTATCAGTGTGTATCTGTGTGTGTTTATCAGTTTGTATCTGTGTGTGTCTATCAGTGTGTATCTGTGTGTTTGTCTATCTCTGTGTATCTGTGTGTGCGTCTATCAGTGTCTATCAGTGTGTGTGTCTATCTCTGTGTTTCAGTGTGTGTGTCTATCAGTGTGAACCTGTGTCTGTCTATCAGTGTGTACCTGTGTCTGTCTATCAGTGTGTACCTGTGTCTGTCTATCAGTGTGTATCTGTGTGTGTGTCTATCAGTGTGTACCAGTGTGTTTGTCTATCTCTGTGTATCTGTGTGTGCGTCTATCAGTGTGTATCAGTGTGTGTGTCTATCTCTGTGTTACAGTGTGTGTGTCTATCAGTGTGTATCTGTGTGTGTCTATCAGTGTGTAGCTGTGTGTGTGTGTGTATCATTGTGTGTGTCTATCAGTGTGAACCTGTGTCTGTCTATCAGTGTGTACCTGTGTCTGTCTATCAGTGTGTACTTGTGTCTGTCTATCAGTGTGTATCTGTGTGTGTGTCTATCAGTGTGTACCAGTGTGTTTGTCTATCAGTGTGTATCTGTGTGTGTCTATCTCTGTGTATCTGTGTGTGTGTCTATCTCTGTGTATCAGTGTGTGTGTCTATCGGTGTGTATCTGTGTGTGTGTCTATCAGTGTGTATCTGTGTGTGTGTGTATCTCTGTGTATCTGTGTGTGTGTCTATCTCTGTGTATCAGTGTGTGTGTCTATCGGTGTGTATCTGTTTGTGTGTCTATCAGTGTGTAGGTGTGTGTATGTCTATCAATGTGTATCAGTGTGTGTCTATCATTGTGTATCAGTTTGTGTGTCTATCAGTGTGTATCAGTGTGTGTGTTTATAAGTGTGTATCAGTGTGTGTATCTATCAGTGTGCATCTGTGTGCGTTTATCAGTGTGTATCTGTGTGTGTCTATCAGTGTGTATCTGTGTGTGTGTCTATCTCTGTGTATCAGTGTGGGTGTCTATCAGTGTGTATCTGTGTGTGCGTCTATCAGTGTGTATCAGTGTGTGTGTCAATCTCTGTAATTCAGTGTGTGTGTCTATCAGTGTGTATCTGTGTGTGTGTCTATCAGTGTGTAGCTGTGTGTGTGTGTGTGTATCAGTGTGTGTGTCTATGAGTGTGTACCTGTGTCTGTCTATCAGTGTGTATCTGTGTGTGTGTCTATCAGTGTGTACCAGTCTGTGTGTCTATCAGTGCGTATCTGTGTGTGTGCCTATCTCTGTATATCTGTGTGTGTGTCTATCTCTGTGTATCAGTGTGTGTGTCTATCAGTGTGTATCTGTGCGTGTATCTATCAGTGTGTATGTGTGTGTATGTCTATCAGTGTGTATCAGTCTGTGTCTATCATTGTGTATCTGTGTGTGTGTTTATCAGTGTGTACCTGTGTGTGTGTCTATCAGTGTGTATCTGTGTGTGGGTCTATCAGTGTGTATCAGTGTGTGTGTCTATCAGTGTGTATCTGTGTCTGGGTCTATCAGTGTGTATCAGTGCGTGTGTCTATCAGTGTGTATCAGTGTATGTGTCTATCAGTGTGTATATGTGTGTGTTCATCAGTGTGTATCTGTGTGTGTCTATCAGTGTGTATCTGTGTGTGTGTCTATCTCTGTGTATCTTTCTTTGCGGCTATCAGTGTGTATCAGTGTGTGTGTCTATCTCTGTGTTTCAGTGTGTGTGTCTATCAGTGTGTATCAGCGTCTCTCTATCAGTGTGTATCAGTGTGTGTGTCTATTTCTGTGTATCAGTTTGTGTAAATCAGTGTGCATCGGTGTGTGTCTCTCAGTGTGTATCTGTGTGTGTTTCTATCAGTTTGTATATGTGTGTGTGTCTATCAGTGAGTATCTGTGTCTGTGTCTATCTCTGTGTATCGGTGTGTATGTCTATCAGTGTGTATCTCTGTGTGTGTCTATCAGTGTATATCTGTGTGTGTGTCTATCAGTGTGTATCTGTGTCTGTCTATCAGTGAGTATCAGTGTGGGTCTATCAGTGTGTGTCTATCAGTGTGTATCAGTGTGTGTGTCTATCAGTGTGAATAAGTGTGTGTGACTATCAGTGTGTACCTGTGTCTGTCTATCAGTGTGTACCTGTGTGTTTCTATCAGTGAGTATCTGTATCTGTCTCCTAGTATGTACCTGCGTCTGTCTATCAGTGTGTATCTGTGTGTGTGTCTACCAGTGTGAATCAGTGTGAGTGTCTATCCGTGTGCATCAGTGTGTGCGTCTATCAGTGTGAATCAGTGTGTGTGCCTATCAGTGTGTACCTGTGTGTTTCTATCAGTGAGTATCTGTGTCTGTCTACCAGTGTGTACCTGCGTCTGTCTATCAGTGTGTATTAGTGTGTGTGTCTATCAGTGTGTATCTGTTTCTGGGTCTATCAGTGTGTATCAGTGTGTGTTTCTATCAGTGTGTATCAGTGTGTGTGTCTATCAGTGTGTATCTGTGTGTCTGTCTATCAGAGTGTATCTGTTTCTGTCTATCAGTGTGTATCACTGTATGTGTCTATAAGTGTGTTTCAGTGTGTGTGTCTTTCGGTGTGTATCTGTGCCTGGGTCTATCGGTGTGTATCAGTGTGTGTGTCTATCAGTGTGTATCAGTGTGTGTGTCTATCAGTGTGTATCTGTGTGTTTGTCTATCTCTGTGTATCTGTGTGTGCGTCTATCAGTGTCTATCAGTGTGTGTGTCTATCTCTGTGTTTCAGTGTGTGTGTCTATCAGTGTGAACCTGTGTCTGTCTATCAGTGTGTACCTGTGTCTGTCTATCAGTGTGTACCTGTGTCTGTCTATCAGTGTGTATCTGTGTGTGTGTCTATCAGTGTGTACCAGTGTGTTTGTCTATCTCTGTGTATCTGTGTGTGCGTCTATCAGTGTGTATCAGTGTGTGTGTCTATCTCTGTGTTACAGTGTGTGTGTCTATCAGTGTGTATCTGTGTGTGTCTATCAGTGTGTAGCTGTGTGTGTGTGTGTATCATTGTGTGTGTCTATCAGTGTGAACCTGTGTCTGTCTGTCTATCAGTGTGTACCTGTGTCTGTCTATCAGTGTGTACCTGTGTCTGTCTATCAGTGTGTATCTGTGTGTGTGTCTATCAGTGTGTACCAGTGTGTTTGTCTATCAGTGTGTATCTGTGTGTGTGTCTATCTCTGTGTATCTGTGTGTGTGTCTATCTCTGTGTAACAGTGTGTGTGTCTATCGGTGTGTATCTGTGTGTGTGTCTATCTCTGTGTATCTGTGTGTGTGTCTATCTGTGTGTATGGGTGTGTGTGTCTATCAGTGTGTATCTGTGTGTGTGTCTATCAGTGTGTATCTGTGTGTGTGTCTATCAGTGTGTATCTGTGTGTGTGTCTATCAGTGTGTATCTGTGTCTGTCTATCAGTGAGTATCAGTGTGTATCTATCAGTGTGTATCAGTGTGTGTCTATCAGTGTGTATCAGTGTGTGTGTCTATCAGTGTGCATCAGTGTGTGTGTCTATCAGTGTGTTTCTGTGTCTGTCTATCAGTGAGTATCAGTGTGTATCTATCAGTGTGTATCAGTGTGTGTCTATCAGTGTGTATCAGTGTTTGTGTCTATCAGTGTGCATCAGAGTGTGTGTCTATCAGTGTGTACCAGTGTGTTTGTCTATCAGTGTGTATCTGTGTGTGTGTCTATCTCTGTGTATCTGTGCGTGTGTCTATCTCTGTGTATCAGTGTGTGTGTCTATCAGTGTGTATCTGTGTGTGTGTCTATCAGTGTGTATCTGTGTGTGGGTCTATCTCTGTGTATCTGTGTGTGTGTCTATCTGTGTGTATCTGTGTGTGTGTCTATCAGTTTGTATCTGTGTGTGGGTCTATCTCTGTGCATCTGTGTGTGTGTCTTTCAGTGTGTATCTGTGTGTGTGTCTATCAGTGTGTACCTGTGTCTGTCTATCAGTGTGTACCAGTGTGTTTCTATCAGTGAGTATCTGTGTCTTTCTACCAGTGTGTACCTGCGTCTGTCTATCAGCGTATATCATTGTGTGTGTCTATCAGTGTGTATCTGTGTGAGGGTCTACCCTTGTGTATCAGTGTGTGTGTCTATCAGTGTGTATCTGTGTGTCTGTCTATCAGAGTGTATCTGTTTCTGTCTATCAGTGTGTATCAGTGTATGTGTCTATAAGTGTGTTTCAGTGTGTGTGTCTTTCGGTGTGTATCTGTGACTGGGTCTATCAGTGTGTATCAGTGTGTGTGTGTCTATCAGTGTGTATCAGTGTGTGTGTCTATCAGTGTGTATCAGTGTGTGTGTCTATCTCTGTGTTTCAGTGTGTGTGTCTATCAGTGTGTATCTGTGTGTGTGTCTATCAGTGTGTAGCTGTGTGTGTGTGCATCAGTGTGTGTGTCTATCAGTGTGAACCTGTGTCTGTCTATCAGTGTGTACCTGTGTCTGTCTATCAGTGTGTATCTGTGTGTGTTTATCAGTTTGTATCTGTGTGTGTCTATCAGTGTGTATCTGTGTGTGCGTCTATCAGTGTGTATCAGTGTGTGTGTCAATCTCTGTAATTCAGTGTGTGTGTCTATCAGTGTGTATCTGTGTGTGTGTCTATCAGTGTGTAGCTGTGTGTGTGTGTGTGTATCAGTGTGTGTGTCTATGAGTGTGTACCTGTGTCTGTCTATCAGTGTGTATCTGTGTGTGTGTCTATCAGTGTGTACCAGTCTGTGTGTCTATCAGTGCGTATCTGTGTGTGTGCCTATCTCTGTATATCTGTGTGTGTGTCTATCTCTGTGTATCAGTGTGTGTGTCTATCAGTGTGTATCTGTGCGTGTATCTATCAGTGTGTATGTGTGTGTATGTCTATCAGTGTGTATCAGTCTGTGTCTATCATTGTGTATCTGTGTGTGTGTTTATCAGTGTGTACCTGTGTGTGTGTCTATCAGTGTGTATCTGTGTGTGGGTCTATCAGTGTGTATCAGTGTGTGTGTCTATCAGTGTGTATCTGTGTCTGGGTCTATCAGTGTGTATCAGTGCGTGTGTCTATCAGTGTGTATCAGTGTATGTGTCTATCAGTGTGTATATGTGTGTGTTCATCAGTGTGTATCTGTGTGTGTCTATCAGTGTGTATCTGTGTGTGTGTCTATCTCTGTGTATCTTTCTTTGCGGCTATCAGTGTGTATCAGTGTGTGTGTCTATCTCTGTGTTTCAGTGTGTGTGTCTATCAGTGTGTATCAGCGTCTCTCTATCAGTGTGTATCAGTGTGTGTGTCTATTTCTGTGTATCAGTTTGTGTAAATCAGTGTGCATCGGTGTGTGTCTCTCAGTGTGTATCTGTGTGTGTTTCTATCAGTTTGTATATGTGTGTGTGTCTATCAGTGAGTATCTGTGTCTGTGTCTATCTCTGTGTATCGGTGTGTATGTCTATCAGTGTGTATCTCTGTGTGTGTCTATCAGTGTATATCTGTGTGTGTGTCTATCAGTGTGTATCTGTGTCTGTCTATCAGTGAGTATCAGTGTGGGTCTATCAGTGTGTGTCTATCAGTGTGTATCAGTGTGTGTGTCTATCAGTGTGAATAAGTGTGTGTGACTATCAGTGTGTACCTGTGTCTGTCTATCAGTGTGTACCTGTGTGTTTCTATCAGTGAGTATCTGTATCTGTCTCCTAGTATGTACCTGCGTCTGTCTATCAGTGTGTATCTGTGTGTGTGTCTACCAGTGTGAATCAGTGTGAGTGTCTATCCGTGTGCATCAGTGTGTGCGTCTATCAGTGTGAATCAGTGTGTGTGCCTATCAGTGTGTACCTGTGTGTTTCTATCAGTGAGTATCTGTGTCTGTCTACCAGTGTGTACCTGCGTCTGTCTATCAGTGTGTATTAGTGTGTGTGTCTATCAGTGTGTATCTGTTTCTGGGTCTATCAGTGTGTATCAGTGTGTGTTTCTATCAGTGTGTATCAGTGTGTGTGTCTATCAGTGTGTATCTGTGTGTCTGTCTATCAGAGTGTATCTGTTTCTGTCTATCAGTGTGTATCACTGTATGTGTCTATAAGTGTGTTTCAGTGTGTGTGTCTTTCGGTGTGTATCTGTGCCTGGGTCTATCGGTGTGTATCAGTGTGTGTGTCTATCAGTGTGTATCAGTGTGTGTGTCTATCAGTGTGTATCTGTGTGTTTGTCTATCTCTGTGTATCTGTGTGTGCGTCTATCAGTGTCTATCAGTGTGTGTGTCTATCTCTGTGTTTCAGTGTGTGTGTCTATCAGTGTGAACCTGTGTCTGTCTATCAGTGTGTACCTGTGTCTGTCTATCAGTGTGTACCTGTGTCTGTCTATCAGTGTGTATCTGTGTGTGTGTCTATCAGTGTGTACCAGTGTGTTTGTCTATCTCTGTGTATCTGTGTGTGCGTCTATCAGTGTGTATCAGTGTGTGTGTCTATCTCTGTGTTACAGTGTGTGTGTCTATCAGTGTGTATCTGTGTGTGTCTATCAGTGTGTAGCTGTGTGTGTGTGTGTATCATTGTGTGTGTCTATCAGTGTGAACCTGTGTCTGTCTGTCTATCAGTGTGTACCTGTGTCTGTCTATCAGTGTGTACCTGTGTCTGTCTATCAGTGTGTATCTGTGTGTGTGTCTATCAGTGTGTACCAGTGTGTTTGTCTATCAGTGTGTATCTGTGTGTGTGTCTATCTCTGTGTATCTGTGTGTGTGTCTATCTCTGTGTAACAGTGTGTGTGTCTATCGGTGTGTATCTGTGTGTGTGTCTATCTCTGTGTATCTGTGTGTGTGTCTATCTGTGTGTATGGGTGTGTGTGTCTATCAGTGTGTATCTGTGTGTGTGTCTATCAGTGTGTATCTGTGTGTGTGTCTATCAGTGTGTATCTGTGTGTGTGTCTATCAGTGTGTATCTGTGTCTGTCTATCAGTGAGTATCAGTGTGTATCTATCAGTGTGTATCAGTGTGTGTCTATCAGTGTGTATCAGTGTGTGTGTCTATCAGTGTGCATCAGTGTGTGTGTCTATCAGTGTGTTTCTGTGTCTGTCTATCAGTGAGTATCAGTGTGTATCTATCAGTGTGTATCAGTGTGTGTCTATCAGTGTGTATCAGTGTTTGTGTCTATCAGTGTGCATCAGAGTGTGTGTCTATCAGTGTGTACCAGTGTGTTTGTCTATCAGTGTGTATCTGTGTGTGTGTCTATCTCTGTGTATCTGTGCGTGTGTCTATCTCTGTGTATCAGTGTGTGTGTCTATCAGTGTGTATCTGTGTGTGTGTCTATCAGTGTGTATCTGTGTGTGGGTCTATCTCTGTGTATCTGTGTGTGTGTCTATCTGTGTGTATCTGTGTGTGTGTCTATCAGTTTGTATCTGTGTGTGGGTCTATCTCTGTGCATCTGTGTGTGTGTCTTTCAGTGTGTATCTGTGTGTGTGTCTATCAGTGTGTACCTGTGTCTGTCTATCAGTGTGTACCAGTGTGTTTCTATCAGTGAGTATCTGTGTCTTTCTACCAGTGTGTACCTGCGTCTGTCTATCAGCGTATATCATTGTGTGTGTCTATCAGTGTGTATCTGTGTGAGGGTCTACCCTTGTGTATCAGTGTGTGTGTCTATCAGTGTGTATCTGTGTGTCTGTCTATCAGAGTGTATCTGTTTCTGTCTATCAGTGTGTATCAGTGTATGTGTCTATAAGTGTGTTTCAGTGTGTGTGTCTTTCGGTGTGTATCTGTGACTGGGTCTATCAGTGTGTATCAGTGTGTGTGTGTCTATCAGTGTGTATCAGTGTGTGTGTCTATCAGTGTGTATCAGTGTGTGTGTCTATCTCTGTGTTTCAGTGTGTGTGTCTATCAGTGTGTATCTGTGTGTGTGTCTATCAGTGTGTAGCTGTGTGTGTGTGCATCAGTGTGTGTGTCTATCAGTGTGAACCTGTGTCTGTCTATCAGTGTGTACCTGTGTCTGTCTATCAGTGTGTATCTGTGTGTGTTTATCAGTTTGTATCTGTGTGTGTCTATCAGTGTGTATCTGTTTGTGTGTCTATCTCTGTGTATCTGTGTGTGCGTCTATCAGTGTGTCTCAGTTTGTGTGTCTATCTCTGTGTTTCAGTGTGTGTGTCTATCAGTGTGAACCTGTGTCTGTCTATCAGTGTGTACCTGTGTCTGTCTATCAGTGTGTATCTGTGTGTGTGTCTATCAGTGTGTACCAGTGTGTTTGTCTATCAGTGTGTATCTGTGTGTGCGTCTATCTCTGTGTATCTGTGTGTGTGTCTATCTCTGTGTATCAGTGTGTGTGTCTATCAGTCTGTATCTGTGTGTGTGTCTATCAGTGTGTATCTGTGTGTGTGTCTATCAGTTTGTATCTGTGTGTCGGTCTATCAGTGAGTATCTGTGTCTGTGTCTATCTCTGTGTATCAGTGTGTGTGTCCATCAGTGTGTATCTGTGTGTTTGTCTATCAGTGTGTTTCTGTGTCTGTCTATCAGTGAGTATCTGTGTGTATCTATCAGTGTGTATCAGTGTGTGTCTATCAGTGTGTATCAGTGTGTGTGTCTATCAGTGTGCATCAGTGTGTGTGTCTATCAGTGTGTACCAGTGTGTTTGTCTATCAGTGTGTATCTGTGTGTGTGTCAATCTCTGTGTATCTGTGCGTGTGTCTATCTCTGTGTATCAGTGTGTGTGTCTATCAGTGTGTATCTGTGTGTGTGTCTATCAGTTTGTATCTGTGTGTGGGTCTATCTCTGTGCATCTGTGTGTGTGTCTTTCAGTGTGTATCTGTGTGTGTGTCTATCAGTGTGTACCTGTGTCTGTCTATCAGTGTGTACATGTATGTTTCTATCAGTGTGTATCTGTGTCTGTCAATCAGTGTGTACCTGCGTCTGTCTATCAGTGTGTATCAGTGTGTGTATCTATCAGTGTGTATCTGTGTGAGGGTCTATCCTTGTGTATCTGTGTGTGTGTCTATCAGTTTGTGTATGTGTGTCTGTCTATCAGTGATTATCTTTGCCTGTGTCTATCTCTGTGTATCAGTGTGTGTGTCTATCAGTGTGTATCAGTGTGTGTGTCTCTCTCTGTGTATCAGTGTGTGTGTCTATCAGTGTGTATCAGTGCGTGTGTCTATTTCTGTGTATCAGTGTGTGTGTCTATCAGTGTGTATCTGTGTGTGTGTCTATCAGTGTGTATCAGTGTGTGTGTCTATCAGTGTGTATCTGTGTGTCTGGCTATCAGTGTGTATCTGTGTGTGTGTCTATCTCTGTGTATCTGTGTGTGTATCTATCAGTGCGTATCTGTGTGTGGGTCTTTCAGTGTGTATCAGTGTGTGTGTCTATCTCCATGTATCTGTGTGTGTCTATCAGTGAGTATCTGTGCCTGTGTCTATCATTGTGTATCAGTGTGTGTGTGTATCAGAGTGTATCTGTCTGTCTGTCTATCGGTGGGTATCTGTTTCTGTCTATCAGTTTGTATCAGTGTGTGTGTCTATAAGTGTGTTTCTGTTTGGGTCTATCAGTGAGTATCAGTGTGCGTCTATCAGTTTTTTGTCTATCAGTGTGTATCAGTGTGTGTGTCTATCAGTGTGAATAAGTGTGTGTGACTATCAGTGTGTACCTGTGTCTGTCTATCAGTGTGTACCTGTGTGTTTCTATCAGTGAGTATCTGTATCTGTCTACCAGTATGTACCTGCGTCTGTCTATCAGTGTGTATCTGTGTGTGTGTCTACCAGTGTGAATCAGTGTGAGTGTCTATCCGTGTGCATCAGTGTGTGCGTCTATCAGTGTGAATCAGTGTGTGTGCCTATCAGTGTGTACCTGTGTCAGTCTATCAGTGTGTACCTGTGTGTTTCTATCAGTGAGTATCTGTGTCTGTCTACCAGTGTGTACCTGCGTCTGTCTATCAGTGTGTATCTGGGTGTGTGTCTATCAGTGAGTATCTGTGTATGGGTCTATCAGTGTGTATCAGTGTGTGTGTCTATCAGTGTGTATCTGTTTCTGGGTCTATCAGTGTGTATCAGTGTGTGTTTCTATCAGTGTGTATCAGTGTGTGTGTCTATCAGTGTGTATCTGTGTGTGTTTATCAGTTTGTATCTGTGTGTGTCTATCAGTGTGTATCTGTGTGTTTGTCTATCTCTGTGTATCTGTGTGTGCGTCTATCAGTGTCTATCAGTGTGTGTGTCTATCTCTGTGTTTCAGTGTGTGTGTCTATCAGTGTGAACCTGTGTCTGTCTATCAGTGTGTACCTGTGTCTGTCTATCAGTGTGTACCTGTGTCTGTCTATCAGTGTGTATCTGTGTGTGTGTCTATCAGTGTGTACCAGTGTGTTTGTCTATCTCTGTGTATCTGTGTGTGCGTCTATCAGTGTGTATCAGTGTGTGTGTCTATCTCTGTGTTACAGTGTGTGTGTCTATCAGTGTGTATCTGTGTGTGTCTATCAGTGTGTAGCTGTGTGTGTGTGTGTATCATTGTGTGTGTCTATCAGTGTGAACCTGTGTCTGTCTATCAGTGTGTACCTGTGTCTGTCTATCAGTGTGTACTTGTGTCTGTCTATCAGTGTGTATCTGTGTGTGTGTCTATCAGTGTGTACCAGTGTGTTTGTCTATCAGTGTGTATCTGTGTGTGTGTCTATCTCTGTGTATCTGTGTGTGTGTCTATCTCTGTGTATCAGTGTGTGTGTCTATCGGTGTGTATCTGTGTGTGTGTCTATCAGTGTGTATCTGTGTGTGTGTGTATCTCTGTGTATCTGTGTGTGTGTCTATCTCTGTGTATCAGTGTGTGTGTCTATCGGTGTGTATCTGTTTGTGTGTCTATCAGTGTGTAGGTGTGTGTATGTCTATCAATGTGTATCAGTGTGTGTCTATCATTGTGTATCAGTTTGTGTGTCTATCAGTGTGTATCAGTGTGTGTGTTTATAAGTGTGTATCAGTGTGTGTATCTATCAGTGTGCATCTGTGTGCGTTTATCAGTGTGTATCTGTGTGTGTCTATCAGTGTGTATCTGTGTGTGTGTCTATCTCTGTGTATCAGTGTGGGTGTCTATCAGTGTGTATCTGTGTGTGCGTCTATCAGTGTGTATCAGTGTGTGTGTCAATCTCTGTAATTCAGTGTGTGTGTCTATCAGTGTGTATCTGTGTGTGTGTCTATCAGTGTGTAGCTGTGTGTGTGTGTGTGTATCAGTGTGTGTGTCTATCAGTGTGTACCTGTGTCTGTCTATCAGTGTGTATCTGTGTGTGTGTCTATCAGTGTGTACCAGTCTGTGTGTCTATCAGTGCGTATCTGTGTGTGTGCCTATCTCTGTATATCTGTGTGTGTGTCTATCTCTGTGTATCAGTGTGTGTGTCTATCAGTGTGTATCTGTGCGTGTATCTATCAGTGTGTATGTGTGTGTATGTCTATCAGTGTGTATCAGTCTGTGTCTATCATTGTGTATCTGTGTGTGTGTTTATCAGTGTGTACCTGTGTGTGTGTCTATCAGTGTGTATCTGTGTGTGGGTCTATCAGTGTGTATCAGTGTGTGTGTCTATCAGTGTGTATCTGTGTCTGGGTCTATCAGTGTGTATCAGTGCGTGTGTCTATCAGTGTGTATCAGTGTATGTGTCTATCAGTGTGTATCTGTGTGTGTTAATCAGTGTGTATCTGTGTGTGTCTATCAGTGTGTATCTGTGTGTGTGTCTATCTCTGTGTATCTTTCTGTGCGGCTATCTCTGTGTTTCAGTGTGTGTGTCTATCAGTGTGTATCAGCGTCTCTCTATCAGTGTGTATCAGTGTGTGTGTCTATTTCTGTGTATCAGTTTGTGTAAATCAGTGTGCATCGGTGTGTGTCTCTCAGTGTGTATCTGTGTGTGTTTCTATCAGTTTGTATATGTGTGTGTGTCTATCAGTGAGTATCTGTGTCTGTGTCTATCTCTGTGTATCGGTGTGTATGTCTATCAGTGTGTATCTCTGTGTGTGTCTATCAGTGTATATCTGTGTGTGTGTCTATCAGTGTGTATCTGTGTCTGTCTATCAGTGAGTATCAGTGTGGGTCTATCAGTGTGTGTCTATCAGTGTGTATCAGTGTGTGTGTCTATCAGTGTGAATAAGTGTGTGTGACTATCAGTGTGTACCTGTGTCTGTCTATCAGTGTGTACCTGTGTGTTTCTATCAGTGAGTATCTGTATCTGTCTCCTAGTATGTACCTGCGTCTGTCTATCAGTGTGTATCTGTGTGTGTGTCTACCAGTGTGAATCAGTGTGAGAGTCTATCCGTGTGCATCAGTGTGTGCGTCTATCAGTGTGAATCAGTGTGTGTGCCTATCAGTGTGTACCTGTGTGTTTCTATCAGTGAGTATCTGTGTCTGTCTACCAGTGTGTACCTGCGTCTGTCTATCAGTGTGTATTAGTGTGTGTGTCTATCAGTGTGTATCTGTTTCTGGGTCTATCAGTGTGTATCAGTGTGTGTTTCTATTAGTGTGTATCAGTGTGTGTGTCTATCAGTGTGTATCTGTGTGTCTGTCTATCAGAGTGTATCTGTTTCTGTCTATCAGTGTGTATCACTGTATGTGTCTATAAGTGTGTTTCAGTGTGTGTGTCTTTCGGTGTGTATCTGTGCCTGGGTCTATCGGTGTGTATCAGTGTGTGTGTCTATCAGTGTGTATCAGTGTGTGTGTCTATCAGTGTGTATCTGTGTGTTTGTCTATCTCTGTGTATCTGTGTGTGCGTCTATCAGTGTCTATCAGTGTGTGTGTCTATCTCTGTGTTTCAGTGTGTGTGTCTATCAGTGTGAACCTGTGTCTGTCTATCAGTGTGTACCTGTGTCTGTCTATCAGTGTGTACCTGTGTCTGTCTATCAGTGTGTATCTGTGTGTGTGTCTATCAGTGTGTACCAGTGTGTTTGTCTATCTCTGTGTATCTGTGTGTGCGTCTATCAGTGTGTATCAGTGTGTGTGTCTATCTCTGTGTTACAGTGTGTGTGTCTATCAGTGTGTATCTGTGTGTGTCTATCAGTGTGTAGCTGTGTGTGTGTGTGTATCATTGTGTGTGTCTATCAGTGTGAACCTGTGTCTGTCTATCAGTGTGTACCTGTGTCTGTCTATCAGTGTGTACCTGTGTCTGTCTATCAGTGTGTATCTGTGTGTGTGTCTATCAGTGTGTACCAGTGTGTTTGTCTATCAGTGTGTATCTGTGTGTGTGTCTATCTCTGTGTATCTGTGTGTGTGTCTATCTCTGTGTAACAGTGTGTGTGTCTATCGGTGTGTATCTGTGTGTGTGTCTATCAGTGTGTATCTGTGTGTGTGTCTATCTCTGTGTATCTGTGTGTGTGTCTATCTCTGTGTATCAGTGTGTGTGTCTATCGGTGTGTATCTGTGTGTGTGTCCATCAGTGTGTAGGTGTGTGTATGTCTATCAATGTGTATCAGTGTGTGTCTATCATTGTGTATCAGTTTGTGTGTCTCTCAGTGTGTATCAGTGTGTGTGTTTATAAGTGTGTATCTGTGTGTGTCTATCAGTGTGTATCTGTGTGTGTGTCTATCTCTGTGTATCAGTGTGTGTGTCTATCAGTGTGTATCTGTGTGTGCGTCTATCAGTGTGTATCAGTGTGTGTGTCCATCTCTGTGTTTCAGTGTGTGTGTCTATCAGTGTGTATCTGTGTGTGTGTCTATCAGTGTGTAGCTGTGTGTGTGTGTGTGTATCAGTGTGTGTGTCGATCAGTGTGTACCTGTGTCTGTCTATCAGTGTGTATCTGTGTGTGTGTCTATCAGTGTGTACCAGTCTGTGTGTCTATCAGTGCGTATCTGTGTGTGTGTCTATCTCTGTGTATCTGTGTGTGTGTCTATCTCTGTGTATCAGTGTGTGTGTCTATCAGTGTGTATCTGTGCGTGTATCTATCAGTGTGTATGTGTGTGTATGTCTATCAGTGTGTATCAGTGTGTGTCTATCATTGTGTATCTGTGTGTGTGTTTATCAGTGTGTACCTGTGTGTGTGTCTATCAGTGTGTATCTGTGTGTGGGTCTATCAGTGTGTATCAGTGTGTATGTCTATCAGTGTGTATCTGTGTCTGGGTCTATCAGTGTGTCTCAGTGCGTGTGTCTATCAGTGTGTATCAGTGTGTGTGTCTATCAGTGTGTATCTGTGTGTGTTAATCAGTGTGTATCTGTGTGTGTCTATCAGTGTGTATCTGTGTGTGTGTCTATCTCTGTGTATCTTTCTGTGCGTCTATCAGTGTGTATCAGTGTGTGTGTCAATCTCTGTGTTTCAGTGTGTGTGTCTATCAGTGTGTATCAGCGTCTCTCTATCAGTGTGTATCAGTGTGTGTGTCTATTTCTGTGTATCAGTTTGTGTAAATCAGTGTGCATCGGTGTGTGTCTCTCAGTGTGTATCTGTGTGTGTTTCTATCAGTTTGTATATGTGTGTGTGTCTATCAGTGAGTATCTGTGTCTATCTCTGTGTATCGGTGTGTATGTCGATCAGTGTGTATCTCTGTGTGTGTCTATCAGTGTATATCTGTGTGTGTGTCTATCAGTGTGATTCTGTGTCTCTCCATCAGTGTGTATCTTTGTGTGTCTATCAGTTTGTATCAGTGAGTATCTATCAGTGAGTATCAGTGTGTGTCAATCAGTGTGTATCAGTGTGTCTGTCTATCAGTGTGTATCTGTTTCTGTCTATCAGTGTGTATCAGTGTGTGTGTCTACAAGTGTGTTTCAGTTTGGGTCTATCAGTGAGTATCAGTGTGTGTCTATCAGTGTGTGTCTATCAGTGTGTGTCAGTGTGTATGTCTATCAGTGTGCATCAGTGTGTGTTTGTCTATCAGTGTGAATCAGTGTGTGAGTCTATCAGTGTGTACCTGTGTGTTTCTATCAGTGAGTATCTGTGTCTGTTTACCAGTGTGTACCTGCGTCTGTCTATCAGTGTGTATCAGTGTGTGTGTCTACCAGTGTGCATCAGTGTGTGTGTGTCTATCAGTGTGAATCAGTGCGTGTGTCTATCAGTGTGAATCAGTGTGTGTCAATCAGTGTGTATCAGTGTGTGTGTCTATCAGTGTGTATCTGTGTGTCTGTCTATCAGTGTGTATCTGTTCCTGTCTATCAGTGTGTATCAGTGTGTGTGTCAGTCTGTGTGTACCTGTGTCTGTCTATCAGTGTGTATCAGTGTGTGTGTCTATCAGTGTGTATCTGTGTGTCTGTCTATCAGTGTGTATCTGTTTCTGTCTATCAGTGTGTATCATTGTGTGAGTCTATCTGTGTGTACCTGTGTCTGTCTATCAGTGTGTACCTGTGTCTGTCTATCAGTTTGTTTCTGTGTGTGTCTATTAGTGTGTATCTGTGTGTGTCTATCAGTTTGTATCAGTGAGTATCTGTCAGTGTGTATCCGTGTGTGTCAATCAGTGTGTATCAGTGTGTGTGTCTATCAGTCTGTATCTTTGTGTGTGTCTATCAGTGCGTATCTGTTTGTGTGTCTATCAGTATGTATCTGTGTGTGTCTATTAGTGTGTATCTGTGTGTGTCTATCAGTTTGTATCAGTGAGTATCTATCAGTGTGTATCTGTTTCTGTCTATCAGTGTGTATCAGTGTGTGTGTCTATAAGTGTGTTTCAGTTTGGGTCCATCAGTGAGTATCAGTGTGTGTCTATCAGTGTGTGTCTACCAGTGTGCATCAGTGTGTTTGTGTCTATCAGTGTGAATCAGTGTGTGTGTCTATCGGTGTGCATCAGTGTGTGTGTCTATCAGTGTGAATCAGTGTGTGTGTCTATCAGTGTGTACCTGTGTCTGTCTATCAGTGTGTACCTGTGTGTTTCTATCAATGTGTATCTGTGTCTGTCTACCAGTGTGTACCTGCGTCTGTCTATCAGTGTGTATCTGTGTGTGTGTCTATCAGTGTGTATCTGTGTGTGGGTCTATCAGTGTGTATCAGTGTGTGTGTCTATCAGTGTGTATCTGTGTGTGTGTCTATCAGTGTGTACCAGTGTGTGTGTCTATCTCTGTGTTTCAGTGTGTGACTATCAGTGTGTAACTGTGTGTGTGTCAATCAGTGTGTAGCTGTGTGTGTGTGCATCAGTGTGTGTGTCTATCAGTGTGAACCTGTGTCTGTCTATCAGTGTGTATCTGTTCCTGTCTATCAGTGTGTATCAGTGTGTGTGTCAGTCTGTGTGTACCTGTGTCTGTCTATCAGTGTGTATCAGTGTGTGTGTCTATCAGTGTGTATCTGTGTGTCTGTCTATCAGTGTGTATCTGTTTCTGTCTATCAGTGTGTATCAGTGAGTGTGTCTATCTGTGTGTACCTGTGTCTGTCTATCAGTGTGTACCTGTGTCTGTCTATCAGTTTGTTTCTGTGTGTGTCTATTAGTGTGAATCTGTGTGTGTCTATCAGTTTGTATCAGTGAGTATCTGTCAGTGTGTATCCGTGTGTGTCAATCAGTGTGTATCAGTGTGTGTGTCTATCAGTCTGTATCTTTGTGTGTGTCTATCAGTGCGTATCTGTTTGTGTGTCTATCAGTATGTATCTGTGTGTGTCTATTAGTGTGTATCTGTGTGTGTCTATCAGTTTGTATCAGTGAGTATCTATCAGTGTGTATCTGTTTCTGTCTATCAGTGTGTATCAGTGTGTGTGTCTATAAGTGTGTTTCAGTTTGGGTCCATCAGTGAGTATCAGTGTGTGTCTATCAGTGTGTGTCTACCAGTGTGCATCAGTGTGTGTGTGTCTATCAGTGTGAATCAGTGTGGGTGTCTATCGGTGTGCATCAGTGTGTGTGTCTATCAGTGTGAATCAGTGTGTGTGTCTATCAGTGTGTACCTGTGTCTGTCTATGAGTG